>NW_008679105.1:0-9190 GCF_000695815.1 Acanthisitta chloris | reverse complement strand
CTGCTCACAATCTAGGAGCAAGTGAGTGTTTGTGTGCACATATTGCTGTAAATCACTCTCATCACCTATGAATATCTTGCTTTTGGAAATGTCAATATTTTCTGGAAAAAAGTCTTCTCTTCAGTTTCTTCCCAAAATAGGATGCCTAATGTTGGCAAAATTATTTCAAGATTTATCACACTGGCTTTTCTGTAATAGCTGTTTTCCCATCTACTGCTTCCCAAAGTGGTTGTGGCAGATCATCAAAGAACATCATGGGATCAGTGCTTGCAAACCATCTTTTTATTAGAAAACATCTTAGTGAAAAGAGAACCAATTTCCAACATTTGGTCTACTTGAACTTTCAAGAAGTGTCTAGGATCCTTAATTTCTACTTTCCTCTTTAAAAAAAAAAAAGATGGGTAAAAGAAAAGGTCTCAGATCAAGACCTTATATAGGGTAGAATATCTAGAAAATGAAGAACAGAAGCACATTGTATTTAATTCACATGTAACATCCCCCTTGCATTACAAGCAAGCCAGAGTATCACTGCTGTATTCCATTCCCCAGGTAAAGTACCTGGAATCTCCTGTAAGCAAAGCCCAGCTCTGCTGTCTTGTTTTCTTTCCTCCTTTGCCTGGTGGTTTTGTTGTTCTGGGGATGAACGTGGGATGTTCTGCTCGCTGCCTGCCCCAGCCACCCCATGATGGTTTCTGCCTCTGGAGGAGAGGCCTTGACTCCAGGCTGCTTGCAAAATGCCTGTTGTATGGCATCCCATCACCAGGAAGAGTAAGATGGCTCTGAGAATAGAATAGAACAGTTCTGTTGCAATAGACCTACAGTGATCATCTAGTCCAACCAGATTTTAGATATTAGCCAAGCTGTCTGCAGGGGCTCAACAGTGTTTTGCCACCAAGTGCAGACGTGCTGCAGGTGCAGCCCCCCAGCTCCCCAGGGGAATGTACACTGCTGCATGCACCCCACGCAGGGTGAGTGCTGGGCACAGGCAGCACGGGCACAGGACATCAGGCTGGCACAGCAACACGGGGCATCAGCCCCAGGAAACCAGGCTGGTGGCTGCAGTGGCCAGCAGAGGAGTGCAGAGAGCCAGGGCAGTGGTTGCTGTTGGGGGTAAAGGGAGGGCCTCATCCTGCAACAGCGTTTCTGTCTTCACCCTTCCTATCTCTGCAGTAGAGGCAGCAGTAACAAGCTTGGTTTTCTGTCACAGTGCTGCCCTTCCTTCCCCTTTCCTGTGGCAGGAGCAACCCAGCCCTGGACCCTTGTTCTCGGGCTGGCAACACTCAGTGCCACCAGCTCTTCTGAGGACTCTTTGGTTAGCTCTGCCTTGAATTTCCCATAGCAGTGTGCTACAATTGAAGCTGGGGACTCACAGGAGCCCCTGGTCCTAAGGCAGTCCACAGGAAAGTTATGAACATGCCCCTCACATGAGTTCTTATGGAAAAGTCAGATGCTTCAGCTGTATTAGGATTCAGGGCTTGCAGTCGGGTTTTGCACCAGCAGAATCACCTCATGGTTAAGGCAAGGTCTGTGAAACCAGAGAGCTGGGCCCATCTCAGCCTGCAGGGATCTGAATGCACACATCCTTCAGAAATACTGTAGCCACCAAACTGTGCTGCAGCCTGTCTGACAAAACCAGACCTCTTCACCACAGGACCCATTGAGGATCCACCACCACATCCTCCAGCCCTTTGCTGCCTGTCTGAGGGAATTTAGGCAATCTGCTCCAGTCTTGAACCTGCACTATGAACTAGAGAAAGCACTGGACTCAGATACCTTTGAAATCACTTCGAGCCTTGCATTGCTCTGTTTCTCCCAACAATTCCCATTTGTATACTGTGATATTTAAGTCTCCCAGACCCTCAAAGCAGAACAACTGGGCAACTATAAACTGCATATGTTGTTCAGCTTGTGCCCTCCTCCCATGAGCTGAGCCATGGAAACAGCTCTGCACTTGTGAGCAGGTGGCACCATTTATAAGGCTCCAGGATGAGGCTTTATGGCCCATCTCCAGTGATGGATGCAGAACTCCTGCAGGTGCACAGGGCCTGATGTTCAAATAGTCAGTCTGATCTCCAGATTCTTCCTTCCACAAGGCCTAAAGGGCTTCTCTACAGAGAAGGGCTAGGCTGAATTTCCCACCCAAAAAAATCCTGCTTGTATCTCTGTTTGGAGACTCGCTTTTGTCTTGGCCTATTCACAATGGAAGGTGCTGTATAAATATTATTTATTGTCAGCCCCCCTGGGAATGGAGTGTGACTGATTGTAATAACCCCTTGCATTTCTTTAACACATTAGACCTGATTTCCTAGCCCTTAGAAAATGTTTGGACTTCAACCTTGCAGTGTCTGGTCAGGTAGGTCAATGCTGTTCTCTGTGGGTTATGGGTGAGAAACTGAGGCACAGAGGTTTTAAATGGCCACTGGAATCTCTGACTGCTGTGTGAAGTGGATTCAGATGCAAAGCATTCCAGCCTCAGGTCTGTGCTGGTGCTCTGGTAACAGGCCTAGCATCAAGAGGTCAGTAGGAAGGATTCTGCCATCCCAACAGTAGCAGTTTGTCAGCTTTTGCATGGATATGGGGAGCTCTAAACAGGACTGATGGGTCAATGAGACTGGGGCCTGTATTACCTTCCATCACCATTGCCCTGGGGCAGTGACTTAAACTGGATGCTCAGGCAGGGACAGATGAGACAAATGGCCATTGTAGAACAGCCTGGTGTTGCCTGTCAGGAGACCTCGAAGTGACCCAGAAGATACATTTGTAACACAGCCAATTTCTTTTCAACTACAAAGACATCCTTCCTTCCCCATGCCTCTCTGTCACTTGTTTCAATAGTTCTGGTATTTTTCTAACATGGAATAAACACATGTAACATAATTTTTTACCCCCATCTCTCAAGTTTATCTAACATAAACATTTTTAGAAGCTGGATAACAGAGCAGAATGTTGGCCTCAAAATCATAACTTTTAAAGTTGGGTGAAAATTAAAACAAAAATAGATATTAAATTTGAGAGAGGCTGAAAAAGTTCTGTTGGAACTTGGAGGAATTTCAAATGTTATTTTTAACCATAGACATTTAGCTCTTATGGGAAACAAAACTTAGAAGGACAGATATAATTAGGTCAGATATTGAGAAACTTATTACGCTTTGCTACAGATGATCCCAGGAGAATGTAACTTAAGCCCATTTTTTTGTATTAAGATTCAGTCGTGGTTCTTCACTTTTTAATGTAAAATAAAGTAGGATAGAAATATGCTTTGTATTACTAACTACTTCAGAATGTGAAGCAATGAGTGTTTGACAAGAAATCTGAGGACAGAAGGCAAGATTTTTATTTCACTTTGTTCCAAAATACATAACATTATGCTAGCATCTGTGCCTGCTTTTGTTCACTGTGTAGATACAATTGATTTACTGGTGTATCCTGGGAATATCTGATGCTTGGTATCTCCCTAGCACCACCGTGCAAGTACTAACTGTGCCTTGCAGTGTGATTACAACACAGACATTATTCCTATTACAAGTGGGGAAACTGAGGCAAAGAGCAGCAGTTGTTTGATCAGCACCGAGTCTGTTTCACTGCTGCAGTCAGGACTTGAGAACTTCTGCCTTCTGCTCCCACTGCTTCTGCAGAGAGATCCACCTTCACACAAGAAGTATGCACTTCGTGCATAAGCAGGAGAGAAAAGCCTTTACAAAAGAAGAAAGGAGCCAGTAGGTGGCTGATAGTGCTGTTAACACATGGATCTGTCATTACTCACAGCATTTATCATGTCTGTTACTGTGAGGCACACTGTTCTTCGGTAAAGTAGGTGTCTAATTTGAGGGATACTGGTTTTTCTAGCAGCTACTGTGATCTGGGGAGGGAGCCTTGGTGAGCTGCCTGCAGTGAGATATTGCACATCATTCATTGTGAAGTGTGCTCAGGGAGAGGTGGAAGTGAGTGGAGTCATGCTAGGCAGGCCCTGGACACCAAGTTTTCCTGGCACAACCCCACTGGCTCAGGAGTAGGAAAACCAATATTCTGACTAACAAAGATTTGCTGGCACCTCTCCTGGAACCCACAGCCAAAGCAGACATAAAACATAAAGGTGAAAAAAGCTAGATAGCTTGAATTTTTCAAGGACAGTTTGTGTCATCATCATCAGATCTCCACTGATAGTGTAAAATGTTTCTCCATCCAGTAGGGAAATTGTGTATATAATTTTTAGCAAACTTTCATAGTGTAGGATCAAAATTCAAATATCTACAATGATGGGAGTGTGTGAATTTGGAGTTTGGGTTGGACCCTTCATCATAGGTGAGTGAAATACAGGGAGTCTCTTCTTGCTGTTAGCCTGTGTCCAGGCCAGAAGTGGTGATAAATCTGAACAACAGATTTATCCTGATTCCATTTTGAATGTGAAGCAAAGGACAGCCCGCTGCAGTGGCAGGACCACCCAGAGCAAAGCATGTTCAAGACAAGTTGATCTAACTGGTGTTAACATGGAGCAAGATCCCATGTCTGACATAGCATTGGAGAAAAATAAGATAAGCCAGGAAACAGAACACATCAATATTTCTTATAATAGAAAGGAAATCATGTAAACTCCTAAGGTAAGTAAAAATCTCATGGTTGTTCAAGACAAAGTAGTGGAATGTAACTGACTCCTGTGCTGCATATATTTGTGGCAACATGAATGTGTCATCCATCCCACTGTTGCAAATATTCAGGAGTTTACTTGCTTTCTATAATGGTAGCAATTGTAGTCAAAGTTTCTCTGTCTGCCAGAGGAGGTATTAAGGTTGATGAGCTGTTCATAATTATTGCTAATGACTACAAGGTATTGCTCTTCACCTTCAAGGTAATAAGTAGCATCAAACTATAGCAATAATTTTGTGGGATAAACACTGTACTTTTATTGCACTTTTATTGATGCAATGAACTGCAGCTCTTCAGGCTGTGGAAGACTTCCAGTAAGTCATAAAAGCCTCAGACATGTAATTCTGTTGCATGCTACTTCCTCCTTGTGCTTTGCTTGCTGAGCTTGCAATGGGGGCCATACAAAAGACATAGTGTACAGCAATTTTGTTTTTTCCCAAGCAGAGTTTGGTTGTTGTCTCTCAAACACACCACTTTCTACATGCAGTCACAGAACCTCACTGCCCCAAGAAACTCAAATCAGCTCAGATGTAATTCAAAGTGCAGAAGTAACCATTCCGAGATGGGGAACTATCTTGGATAACCTGTTTGGCATAACGCTTCTTGGTAGTAAATTAACGCTTGTTAAGATTAATACTGTCTGAGAATACACATGCTTTCCTACACTGAGTAACTGCAGCCACGCTTCAACAACAGTACTTTCTTACCCACTGCTTCTCCGTGTTTCTGCTAAACTCTCAGTCATCTGTCAAGTCTATCTCAAGCCTTGTCAAGCTTGTATAGTTCTGCCAAGAGAGTAAATTTCCTTACTCAAGGTACACTGGAGAAAGAACTTTTGTTGGTTTTATTTTGGTTTGTTTGCTTGTTGTTTTTTTTTCCCTGAGAGAGCTGGTTTAACTTTTCTCACTCTGAAAACCTATCCCAACAAAGTCATTTTTTTTCTTCTGTAGCAAGAGTCAGCTTTTCCCAGCATACAAATATCACGTGGATGCACAATGTTGCACACTGGTGCAGGAGTGGTGGTGGACTGGTGTAGGAGTGACAGTTCTCTCCTGACACAATGTCCAAGCTCTGAATTTGACATCCTCTTGTTCCCTTCTGTAGGCAATAGTATCTGCACCTCCAGAGTAGTGGCAGGGGAGCAGACAATGCACAAAGCAAACTCTGCTTTAGGTTTTTACAATGCTCACCTGAAATATATTACCAGGCCAACATGGAACTTCATCCTCAGGCTTTGACCAGTGAAACTGAATTCCTTTTAATCCTTGAAACATCATGTTTCACTGTTAGTATTCAAGGCAACCAGTAGGATGGCTACTTGCCTTTTCTATTTCATAGGAAAGCAAAACCAAATTCTTCCTGGTTTGATAGCAGAGAGACACTGTCTACTTGAAATAGAGCCAGTTTGTGAAAATGAGTTAAAAGTCATCTCCTTGCCAATTTTTGTGGGTGTTCATCCTGCCTGGTTAGCAAGAAAAATCCTGCAGGGAATCTCATGAATGTCAGTGCAAGCAGGTAATGAAGAGCTAAGCCTCTGGTACATTTTTTTCTTCCTTCCTTTGAGGAGGAGGAGGAGAGGAGAAGGCAGATGGTAAATCTTCTCTGGAGCACTCTGTGTATGCCTGTTTTTGAAGCTTTACCTCTCTAGAATTGATGTTTTTGACTGAAGAATTATATCCTTGCTGCAGAAAACAGGAGCAAGACATCAGCACATTTCCTGACTGCATTTCTCCGAGCTGTGGAAAAGGTACTGTGGAAAGCAGGGAAGAGAGAGGGCAGGAGCTGCTCACTGCAGAGAGCAGTTCCGGCCAGAGAAGAAAATGTCTGTGACTCCTGCCAGTGTGCCAAGTGGAAGGTGTTGGGGAGTGTTGTTCAGATTTACCAAACTGATGGAATTTATTGAGCTTTTCTTTCACCCCCCCTCCAAAGATGTTATGTCTGTTCAAATACATTTTTTATTTTATTTCTCACAGTTGCAGATATTTCACACAATGAAGTCCAGGTATTACCATGCAGTTTATCAGATTTCTCCATGGAAGCTCAAAATAATGCTTAAATGTTTTTTGACAAAGGCCCTCTAAAAGTCAAAATCAACCCCTCTGTCAGTTTGTGGCAGAACAGTAGGAAAGCCTGTTTCAACTTGGACTTTAAATATACATTAAAATACCTTTATTTTTTTAAAAAAAAACTTCAAAATGAAGATGTATTCTAGGACTGCTTGGGAGAAAAAGTCTTTGAGCCACTGTTAAATTAATTTTTGTTCATTAGCCTCTGAGCATGTTCTAGGGAATTCAAAGCAGTGCATCCTTTTAAATCCAAGATAAATATTTCCTAAATTGGGAAGGCATAAAGGGTTTCTGCTTCAGCCAGCTGGGGAGTTTGAAGTCCACATTCAGGGGAGGAGAGGATTTTGAAAACATATATAAGTCTATGCTGAATGCACTGAATGGTATTTATTCCAGCAGCCACACTTCTGAAAACATTTTATTCCAACATTTTACCATAGAACCATAGAATGGTTTGGGTAGGAAGCAACCTAAAAGACCATCTATTTCCAACCCCCCTGGCATGGACAGGGACACCTTCCAATAGATAAGGTTGTTCAGGGCCCCATCCAACCTGGCCTTGTACACTTCCAGGGATGGGGCATCCACAGCTTCTCTGGGTAAGCTGCTCCAATTCTTCACACTCTCATGGTGGGGTTTATATCAATTCAACTGCCTTTCTATTCTGCAGTGAGAGGAGAAAGGGATGGAGGTGGAGGCCAAAGGTACACTTCCAGACTGTTCAGGAAACAGTAGACATGAAGTTTCAGTTAAAGGCCATAGAGAATAACCTTTCTCTGTATCCCTGTTGCTTCAGGTTAATGTAGAATACCTCGGTGAAGTCTGGCCAACCGATGCCAGGCAGTGTTTGTCTTTACCAAATCACAGGATCAATTATGTTGGACAAGACCTCTGAGATTACGGAGTCCGACCTATGACCTAACACCACCATGTCAAGTAGACTGTGGGACTAAGTGCCATGTCCAGTTTTCCCTTAAACACCTCCAGGGACAGTGACTCCACCCCCTTTGGATTGCATCTGTGCTGGTGTAGCAAACAGAGTAGATGTTTCTGGACTGTGTTCTGGCTCCTTTGAGCAGACATGCACCACAGTGTGTCTTTCAGCTGCTGAAGAGCACCTGTGAGCTTCAAAGTGGCTGTTCTGGAGCCAGGCATGGTGCAGCCAAAGGGGACACAGGCAGGACTGAGCTGTCTTTGGTGTGAGACCCAGGAAGAAGAAAATTATTTGAAGTCACCTTTCCACATATCTTCACTTTGCTTTCTCATTCTACACTGAAAAGAAGTCCTTGAGGTGTCTCATTGCTTCAGTATTATGAAGTCAGAAAAATAAGTATTCTTTATTTAATTCCAACTATTCTGCATTAGTTTACTTCTGCTTTTGTATGTATTATACTGCACACAAAGTTCTGAAAATCCTCATCTGTTCTATCTGACACAGCTAAAGAAGACAGAGGGAAGTCCCAAAGAATCGATATGCAGCTACCGTGGCCCATTACATTTGCTGAGGTCTCAGCAATACACGCAGCAGTTGTGGAATGCCTGTCCTGCTTTACATTCAACCCGTGGCTTATTCTGGAATAATTTTCATGTGTAAGCAAGCCAGGACAAGGCTGCAGTGGTAACCACCCTGTCTTTCTGTCTTCAGGAATTCTCCCGTGGGAAGACAATGCTTTATTTCCTCCTTAAAGCAGTGATTTGTCCCAGAATCTTCCACAGATGCACAAAATGGGGAAGGCTAGAGCATGGATATGTGTGAAATGAGAGGCTGGAATAGGAATAAGCAAATCAAACTCCCTTCATGTGAAGTCCCCACCTACTGTTGTACAATGGGTTCAAACCAGAACACTGAATCAAACTCCTCTCTAATGCCAGGGAAATTCAAATCCAGGTTCAAATTAGAAACCTAGGAATGAGAGGTGAGGTAATATGACACTTCCCCTCGGGATGGCTGTGCAAAAGAATGCAGGAAGAAGGAAAAATTAACCCTGTCTGCATGCAAAGTGAGCCACATCCCTCCTTCACTCAAACCCTGGAGGAAAGTATCCCTTTGCATGTTTCAGATTTTAACATTATTCCTGTGCCCCAGGCAAGAAAAGGCCGGTTCTAATGACTGGGGTCTAAGGGAATGTGGAGTTCATTATGAATATCGCAGACTTTGCAATATTGATTGTGCTGGTGTGGGGAGGGCATTAAATAACAAACATTTTAGGAATCTCTGCTTTCATTTGATGCAAGAAAGTGAGTTAGCAAATAAGTTGTACTTGATATTTATTACATTTTTACAGGTGAGCCTTACCTACACTGGAATAGTCTGTCAGCTGTGCAGCACTGGATTCAGAATACCTGTTGCAGTATCAACTGCACTGAATAAACAGCAAAAAGAAGATGGGAAGATATGGGCCTTCTGCTGCATGAGGTGGGTGCCACTCTCCATCATCTTTGAAATGTCATGGAGAACAGGAGAGGTGCCTGAGGACTGG
>NW_008679104.1:26888-31178 GCF_000695815.1 Acanthisitta chloris | reverse complement strand
TTCCAACCCCTAAATTCTATGATTTGTTTTAACCTCTGAAAAATCTTCAATCACAGGAAAATAAGCAGATAAGAAAAACCTGTAACTGATGGGGTTTCGTGCTTTGAAGGCAAACTGGAGCTGTTTATTCTTTCAAAGTTAAGGCATTTTGAGCTATTATCTACTCTTACATCTGCTCCGAAAACTAACCATACATTTCCCTGAGTGCTGTGTGTTTTGACATTTATTTTCATCCTGTTTCAGAACAAAGTGAACATTTGGATGTTCTTCACAGGCTAAAAATTCCACATTGTTTCATGTAGGGAATGTTTAAGCTAGTAAAGGTCAAAATTCATCATGACATGTCTTCTTCCATATGGAATGATTCAGATTGGTTATTATACTGAAAATCTGAAATGAAGCAAAATAAGGAATTGAAGATTAGCAGAAGCAAATAGAAAAGCCTAAATGCTGTGTTTGCATAAATCCCTATACAAACATTGCCAGAATTGGTATATCCAGTGAAATACTTTTATTCTGACAACACTACAGATTCATTAAAGTTGGAAAAGACCTTTGAGACCATCGAGTCCAACCTAGAACCTAACACCACCATGACAACTACTCCATGGCATGAAGTGCCATGTCCAGTTGTTCCTTAAACACCTCCAGGGATGATGACTCCACCACATCCCTGGACAGCACATTCCAGTGTCTAATTACCCTTTTTTCACTAGTTTTCTCATGGATAATTTATACTGGAAAAATATCCAGAGAATCAATGATTTGCATCTTGTTTAATTCATGGGATAAAACCCCCATTGAGGCCAAACCCCTCAAATGAGAGCAAATTCCCTGGAATGAGCTGTTGAGGTAGCACTAAGGGTTTGGTACATGATGACATTCCAGCTGGGCCAAACTCTTCACACCTCTGATGTGAGGAATGAAGGTCAAAGCAGTGAGTGGTGCAAGAGGTGAACATCACCAGGGCCCAACTGTGTGTGCAAAACTGAGGGGGGAAACAAACCCCACACTCCTAATAATGGCCAGAAAACAAGTCAGGGGAGGAATGACTCTGTGTGGTTGTACCCAGCAGGAACTTTGCTCCTAATGAAGCCTGTGTGTGCAATTTCCCCCCCAAACTCCCTCCAAACTGCACACCTCAGCACTAGAAGCTTAGTGACAATTACTGCCAAGACTATGTTCTCCTGCCTTGTGGCAATTAGGCTTACTCCATAGAAAGAGCATTTTTCTTTCTAGTTCTGGGGAAGAAGGGAAGGAAATGCTGCCAACCTGTCCATAGAGCTTCAAAACTGCATCTGAGAATAGGCAAGCAGAGAAAGTCCCAATTTAATCAACTCAGTACTCATTTTGAACCAATCTTGCCCCATCCAATTTTCTCCTCCTTTTAGAACAGCCACCCAGCTATGAAAGCCCTAAATTGAGAATAATGAATCCAACAGCCTTTGTTGTGTAATTCAGCTGAAATCTTCTCTCAGCACTGCTCCCCCTGAGCCTATTAAACCTTGGGGGTGTCACTGTCTTGCTCCACAAGTAAGGAGTTGTGCCATGCAAGGGGGTGGGATACAAAGGTTCAGTTAACGACAGAGGAGAAACCACAGCATTATTGACTCTTCCTTGGAGGGAGTTTGTCTTCCTTAACAAAACTAGTGACAGCTCAATAATCCCAACCTCTTTATTTTAGAAGCACAGACTGGTTTAGGTTGGAAGGACCTTAAAGATCATCTCATTCCAAGCTCTTCCATGGGCCGGTACACCTTCCACCAGCCCAGGTTGCTCCAAGCCCCATCCAACCTGGCCTGGAACACTCCCAGGGATGAAGCAGCCACAGCTTCTCTGGACAACCTGTGCCAGTGTCTCAGCACCTCACAGGGAACAATTTCTTCCCAATATTCCTTGCTGATAGAGTTAAAATGTGGCATAAACACTCCATGTGCTCCAATCAAAATGCCACTGTCAATACATCAGCTCTACTCAAATCTGCCCATTGGGTACAGACCCAACAGGGGCAGCAAGTTCCACTAAAACAATTGGGAAGAAAGATCAGTATAAGAAAAAGAATGTGTTATTTAACCAAACATACAAGGTCTGTAAGTAAATCTAGAGCTTCTGAATTTCAGTCCACTATGAAGAATATTTGGAGTGTAAATAGTTTAGATCTCAGTTCAGGAAAGTACATCACCACATTGCAATTCCATTGGGGCAGTGGTACAACAAGGACAGATTTCTCTGGGGTAATGACATTTTATTGAAGAGAGTGAGGAGAAGAAAATTTTCTTCTGCTTCCTATAGACTTCTGTACATCAGCAGCATTAAAATAAAGTCAAAAGAGGTCCTGAATATTTCAGTACCCAACCTGATGCAAAGAGGAATGAACTACAAGGCCAAGTGGCAACGCAACGTTCTGAGCACACCTGAGATACACCAAAGCTGAGACATGATTTCAGTTCCTCTTTATGAAAAATGGAGAAGAAAACATAACTATTGTTAATTTCCAAATCCTTACACAAATAGCTTTTGGGTTTCCATTGCACCATCATGAGGCTATCAGCAAAAGGAATGAGATTATACCTATGAGATTGTCAGATGGGTTAGGGTATGTCCTGTTCTAACCCTCAAGGAACCTCAAGAGCTCTTCACACAGAGCATCCAAAACCAGTCTGTGCTTTCATTCCTCTGAGTGGATTAGCAGTGCTGCCAAAGCTTCACACTAAGGGAAGATTCTTTGTTCCTGAGCCAGGAAATTGTCAGTGTTTCTGCTTAGGCAAAACTTTAATAGATACATCCATTTACATCCATCCATTTTCCTGCCAGGCCATTATTTGATTAATAAGGAGACGAACAAGGCCAAGTCTCTTATATTATTAAGCTGTTTAACTAACAACTGGTTCTTAAATGCACAAGGAAATGTGAAAAAAGGAGTCTATGGCCATGGGGACCATGGGATACATGGTGGCACTTCTGCAAAGATGCTTTGATTGGAGCACCATGAGTGCTCCAGGAAGGTTGTTTGCAGTCAAAGGTTTGCTCTATTTCATCCCAAGTTGGATCATTTCCAACTGTATGTTGATTTTTTGCCACCACACAGATGCACAGTGCTTAGTTCTATCCCATGGGGAGAACAATTCCCCAGGCCTGGCTGCCAAGAGAATGAGTGGAGAGCAGACCAAGAAAACTTGAGCCAGTCCCACCAGGCACCAGCAATGCTCTTCTATTGGCAACCACCAGACCATGAGGGACAGGACACAGCAGAAGGCAGCACAGTTCTCAGTCTGCTGCTGTCAGGAACAGCATTCAAAGGTTTTTGGTAGCTGCTGTGAGGCTTTGTGTGCAGAACTGCCAGCATGGAGGTGTGGGGACACAGGGGAACAGAAGCCAGCACAGGGAGAGATTCAGGCAGCTGTGGGGTTTTACAAGAACTAATTATGATTCATTATCTAGACCAGAGAGAACAACATCAAATGGCTGTTTCCATTTACCTGGATCATTCTGAGTTCCCCTTCCTGAAGTGACCTTATTTCTTCACCCTTTCTAACCTGCTCTTTGAAGGTTGACACTCCTGGCACCACACAGAGCTCCTGCTTTGCTTTCTAGTCATGATTTATCCATTGCTGCTCCTGCTACTGCACACACCTCCTTGGTATACACTTGGCCTTTCTTCTTGGCCCTCTAATCTTCAGATTGCTTTATCTAAAGGAGTCTGTGTGCCTTTTAGTAGAGGAGTGTTGGGGCACTACAGCTTTCCAGGAGGTTGGACAGGAGTTTAAAAGCAGTTTGCTGAAAGGGAGTTCACCCATCACATGCACATGTTGATCTCATCCTACCTGACCTCCACTGGGTCCATCACTGAGCAGAATGAGACCAAAAGGTCCAGTCAGGGCTGGTTGTTAGCCAAAGGAGCACTCTGACCTTCAGAACAAGTTATTTCAAGGCAAGAACTGCTGCTTCTAATAACTTAAAGTTCAAAACAAGCCAGTTCTCATTTTGAGTGGCTCAATGTTTAAGGATAACACATTCAAGATATAGAAGTGCCAGACATATATGTCCAAGCCCTGACTAGGTAAAACCTTCCCATTTTTCCAAAGCTAGATGCAATTTAATGGATTATTTAATGTAACTTTAAGCCTCAAGTTCTTGCTGCAAAACCCAAGTTCCCAAGCACCTAAACTGAATATTTCATTGCTTCCTTCCCCTAGTTTTGAAGAAATGGTCATTTTACAAACTTCATTTTGCATCACTTAAGGCTGTGAGTTCTCCAGCCTGAAGGAGGTAAAAATCCATTACTTAAGG
>NW_008679104.1:20220-26859 GCF_000695815.1 Acanthisitta chloris | reverse complement strand
TGAAGGGTGTAGAGCAGCTCTTTCAACCCCCACCTCTGATTTTCCTTCTATTTATTAGCAGCTGGTTCAGAGAATTAAACCATCTGCTCTTTGAAAAATGAGTATTGCTGAAAAGCAGTTTAGCCTTGGCAGTAAATTCATCCAGACTGCAACTTGTCTTACCATTGCTGCTTCTACTAATCAGATTACAGCTAGAATATTACACATGTCAAGAGCCTTCATAATTGCTTTTAAAAGTGAAGGATAGTTCAGATCCAAATTGTTAGCCAGTTGAGTAATCTCTGGCTTTAGTTTTTCAAGTGTCTGAAAGTGATTTCCTTGTCAGACAAGAAATAGGTAGAGATGTTCATTAGTTTAATTCTGTTATTTGAAGAGAAATACTAATGGGACAGATGAGAAACCACCTTTGTTTTCTGCTTGTACTTTATTAGTCCCATCAGCTTCTAGGTTGGGGAAGAAGGGAATAATTATGCTTTTGGAAGCAGCTTTACAGAGGAGACTAAGTATTACTGCTATGACACTTAGAAAGCTTATCAAAGGAGCTGCAGGTGTTTGTAGGCATAATACTCTTACTCCTCTACATTCTAACTTCATATCCCTCTATTCTAACCTCCCAAACTTCTGGTGTGTGGTACCAGTGGCTCCCTACATGGGTTTTGACCCAGTAAATAAACAGAGCCACTTCAGGCTGCACTGTAACACTGCTGCTGTCCTTAGTCTTCACTCCTCAAAGCTTTCAGGCATTTCAAAAGGCATTAGGAACACAGTAATCTTCCCAAATTCCTTCTGAGGTAAATTCTCTGGTAAGGTAAAAGGCTAAGATTTTCCAATGTGTGTGCCTGGTGTTATCCTCTTAACTGTCTCAGGATGTAATGAAGATGTCAGTGGGATCTTCATCACTTGGGAAAAAATAGGCCAATGATTTCAGTGACAGCTCAGTGCAGAACCTCAGAGACCTGTCCCACAAAGCTCTAGAAAACTCCCTGCACAACCCCAGGAACGTGAGCTCGTTGCCCTTGGCTGGACTCGCTCAGTGCCTCAATGGCCTTTGGGCAGTGAGTGCCCAAAGCTGAGCACAGCACTGAGCTGGGACCTCCCCAGTGCCCAGTGCAGGGGGATGAGCACTGCCCTAGTGCTGCTGCCACACTCTGCTGCAGACAGGACAAATTGCTCTTGGCCTCCTTGGCCACCTGTGCACACTGTTGGCTCCCACTGAGTTGTGCCACCAGCATTGCCAAGGCCCTTTGGGACCAACAACTCTGTCCCCACTGCTCCCCCAGCCTGGAGCTGCATGGACTTGTGTCCCAAAGGCAGGACCAGCACTGAGCCTTGCTGACCCTCATGCAGTGTCCTCAGCCACTGATCAGTCAGTCCAGGTCTCTCTGTAGAACTTACCTGCACCCAGGCAGATCCACACTCTCACTCAACTTAGTGTTCTCTGCAAATTCATCGAGGGTCACTCAATCCCCATGTCCAGATCATCAATAAAGACATTAAACAGGACCCATCCCAACACTGAGCCCTGGGGAACACCACTGGTGACCAACCCCAATTGGATTTAGCTCCCTTGAGCCAAACCAGGCAGTTTCAGCTGAGAATCCCATTTCCCTACCTCTTGCTCTAGGGCCTGGAAGCTTCTCACAACATTAACCTCTTCCTTACACAAAACCCTACATAAAGCAGCCCCTCACACTATTTTCACAAGATAGCACATCTCAGGCCTAGTGGATAGAGCTCAGTTGTACCATGGCCAGTTTGGATGTACTCTCAGCCAGAAAAGCTGGGATGAAACATCACCTTGCCTGCACATACTAGGTAAAGGACTTTCCAGAAACTACAACATTATGCAACATATAAAACACATTTTTTCTGCTTTGCTTCTTGTCTCCAAGGAGTAAAAGGCAACAGCACTGTTAGTTTTGGGGCAGAACAGCAGAGGATAGGAGGAAGTATTTCATGGACTGGTCACCACTTTGCCTCAAGGGATGAATAAATATCCCACATTTCTCTCAGGCAGGGAAAAAGATGAATCACTTAAAAATAAGGCAAAGCAGAAATCAATCTGCTGACTTCTCTCAGGCAGGGAAAAAGATGAATCGCTTAAAAATAAGGCAAAGCGGAAATCAATCTGCTGAATTAAAAATATGTTAATATTTTAATTGACATATTGCATGTCAGCAGGAGTAAAATGAAATAATCTATCTCTCTGAACACAGGAGTGTTTGTAGTGCTAGAAAACTGTGCCTGTTTCTCAGAGAGAGAACCTCTACCCTTCTCTGTAGATGGAATATGCCATCCCACTAATGATGTAACTGTATATATCTACACCAGAGAGAATGGGATTTAGATTCATGAATACAGATGGCTTCATAATTCACTAGCCACGGAGACCTGAGTGAGTAATTAGCCTCCCCTATGGAGCAGGAAGCAATTCCAAGTCTCAGCACAGTTAGTAAATAACCTACCCAAGGAGACACAAGTGTTCTGATGGGCTCTGCTGTGACCTGCTCTGTGACATTGGGAACATCTCTCTCCACCTTATTTCCAGCCTCTTTATTACACCTATTGAGACTAGCAAGTTTGGGGTTAAGGGAAAACTGTCTTTAAGTTTCACCATGAACAGATCTTTGTCCTACAGAGTATAACAGCAGAGGATTATGTCTATGACTAGGGTAAATCCCCAACAGCAGTTGACTTTCATAGAAGAACCCAACTGTAAACCACTTCACAGTGCAGAAGAAAAGTAATCAGAGATTTACCTTCCACACTTGAAACAGCTCCAGAAAAATGAATCCTCTTTCGTTGAGCAAAGGTTGTACTTGAAAGGCTTTTCCATGTCTGTTTCACTTCTTAAAAACAATAATATTTGCATTATTTGATTTTCCCCTTCAGAGCAAATTCAGTCTTCATGATACAAACTCCCATCTACATCCTGGAAAACTTACCATGCTCTGAGCTCACCATTTATAGGGACTAAAATGAGGGGAGGGGAGTGAGGTGATAAACAAACTCAGCTGGGATTAGTCAGTAACTTCAACTGGGATCACTTAATTTGGGACTAACCACAAACTCAGCCTGCTTTAAAAATCTGCCTTCTCCAAGCTTTGAGGCTCTTGAGTCAGTTCAGTTTATAGAAATATAGGGAAGAGCTTAGTAGTATTGGCTGGAGCATCAGTTAAGCAACTGTTGTAATTAGTAAGTGAATCTGCAATATGAAAAGGTTTTTTTTCTTTGCTTGTGTGCAGTTGGCTAACAAGGAAACCAACTCTTCTGTTAACAAAAAGGTGATCAGTAAACATAAGAAATTTTAATTTGTAGGGTTTCTTAACAGTACTGTTATGGTTTTTTCCCTAATAGTTCATCTATTATGTGATGCAAAATATTCTCAGACTATGAATTTCTTAAAATAATTAGGTTTACCAAAATAATATGTTTTATGGAGTTAATTACTACTAAATAGCACTAAATAAACACATAAAAACTTATCTACTCTCAAGGTTCCCTGAAAGGGATAAAAAGCCTTCTGAGCTTTCAAAAAATGAGTCAAAAAGAGCAGGATCACAGTTCAGGTTAGAGTTAGTTCAGGTAAGTCTCAAATCCTTTGTGATGGCAAGGCAGTTCCCCTAAAAAGATACCAAGAAAGGTTATTGTTACTGCAGATTGTGGCTGAAAAGTTGTAGCTTGGGCAGGATGAGCTGTGGAAGAGGGAGGAAAGTCTCAGCTCAGGGATCTGCTTTCCTTCTCATTAGCTCTGCTCTGGTTTGTAGGAAAGTCTACATCTGTGGATGCAGCTGCACCTCTTTAAAATTCAGACAGTTTCATCTTGATTTTCATCATCAAAACCTCATCTTGAAACAGAAGAGTGGGAATCAGACACTATACTTCAGCTTGGTTCCAAAGCAGCCTTTGAGCCCCTGTCTCCCAGAGGGCTGTGTTTTCAGCCAGGATCAGCTCGTGGCTGTTTCCTTTCTTTTTGGCTTGCAGAGATCTAGAAAGGGCAGGAAAAGAGACAAATACAAGGGCAGGACATGGACTGTACAAACCTACAAGTTACCCTCCAATCTCAGCATCACCTCTGGTTAATGTTCAATAAATACTATGCATTAATCTCCATCACCTGAATAATCATTTCAGCCTCCAGTGTCATTCTCTTGGTCTAAGTCAGATGTCATTTGGAGACAGTCACTATCTCCTCATCATTCGGGCTGTGACCTGGAGAATTTCACCTGCTTCTGAGCTTTAAATACTACACTTAAATTGAAAATGTGATCTCCAACACCAGCAAAGTGTCAACCCAAACGTTTGGCCATGTCAAGGTGAAGTAAACATGGGATAAAAATCAACTTGTAGAGAGGAAGATCCTATTTGCATGGACATACCCGAGATGATAAGATCAGGGAGTGTTACAGTAAGAGTCATCAATATAGAAGTATCTACATGTAAATGATACTGCTTGGAGCATAATTTCCTCTTCAGAGCCACATCGAGCCACAAAATGCTTAGGAAAATGAAATGGACATTCTCATTGAATGAGAATGGTCATTCTTCACCTCTACAAACTTTGACTTCTACTCATCAGAAAACCACTTAAGGAAGGCAAATTAATCCTTATTTGGGTTTGGCTTCATGAAAATTTACTTAATGTAAAAACCAGACCTGTGATCAGTCAGGAGTTAGCCCAGTCATCAGAGACTCTTTGCCACTGCTGGGGAGATGAGGCTACCTGGACTCACCTTGCAGAGTGAGTGCAGCAGTAGTTTCTGGCCAGTTGTATTGCAACAAAGGTTCTGTGCTCAATGTCTTGGCTGCCACTTTGGCTCCTGGCACAGTTTCTGCCAGTTCTTTCAGCTCCTGACATTCCCTGAGGGAATGGCATGGAGCTGTGTCAGGGAAGGATAGGTTGGATATTAGGACAAGGTTTTTCCCCCAGAGGTGTTTGGGCAGTGGAACAGGGTTAGGTTGGATATTAGGACAAGGTTCTTCCCCCAGAGGTGTTTGGGCAATGAACAGCTCCCAGGGCAGTGTCACAGCCCCAAGGCTGACAGAACTCCAGGAGTGTTTGGACAATACTCTCAGGCACAGGGTGGATTGTTGGAGTGTCCTGGGCAGGGACATGAGTTGGACTGATGATCCTTGTGGGTCCCTTTCCACTCTGCACATTCTGTGATTTACTTCAAATAACCAACAGCTCTGAAAGTGAACAAGAAATTACAGGTCCTGGTTATCATATATTCATTTTCTTTGTTGAAATACTTGCAGTTCTGTAAGGCTAATTTTAAACTATGCCATTGCTCTCCATATAAAAATACCTAAGGTGATGATTAACTGTTAAAAATGAGATTGATACCATTTGATTTCAGTGTAACTTCACAGATTTTAAAATTCCCCACATTTGTGCATGCAAAGACTTAGCCCTGGAGCTCTATTAGGAGCAAACAGGATTTGTGTGTGTGAGCTGATTGGATCTGTGCATTCACTCCAGTGCTATTTGCAGGCAAGTGCAATTACACATGTAAAGTGCAGAGAAAAATGGATTAAACAGGTTTGGAACCTCTCAGGAAAAAAAAAAAATCACCCTCAGTGTGTTTTCAACTAGCCTCTTCAGAGCAGCTAGAATAAATTCACTCAATGCATTGCACTTGCCAAGCAGCCTCTCCAAAATTATCCAGGGGTAGGGAATATGCTGGATTGGTTTAGGTATGATTTTGGCAACTGCAATGCTTGAGCTCTTCTCCATTGCTCTGAGTGACTCTGAGCAAAGCAAATGAACTCCTTTTGCTCTTTGACTGGCAACAGAAAATCGAAGAAATAAAGCAGAAAACTAATTTCTACCCTCAGCTGATACAACAAAATGATTGTGAAATGCTGAAAGGGTTTTGAAAGATCATAAGTTCCCCTTGAACTCCTATTTATTTTCCCCTAAATGGGCTATTGACATGGGATCTGTGAACTCCCAACATGCTGCTGAGGCTGGTAATAGTATCATTTACCTCTTGAGGGCTGTGGAGTAAACAAACAGCTCCTTTTCCTGTCACAGGGGACATTACACATCCCATGGTGACTTCTCAAACAGTCAAGTTCATCCCAATGTCCTCACCCAAGTCCTGTCATGGGGAGGGTGTTCCTAGTCCTAGTTTGGACTGTTCTGTATCTATCATGAAGATATTAGGGTGAACATGTTTAAGATCTTACCTAAGGCTGTTCATACTTATTCATGCTTGAATATGAATTAATTTGTTCTAGCTAGCTGTCATTTTGCCTCTTTAAAACCATTTCTTGTAACTCCTGAAAGTGAACTTTTACCAAATCTACTGAGCCTAAAGCTGCTGTGAAAGAAAACAGGAGGGAATAGTTCTAGGATGTACTAGTAAGCAAAATGAGCCCCTAGGAGAATATTTGTCCTTGCACACTAAAATGTGTTGGCAGTGGAACAACTCCCAGGGCAGTGGTCACTGCCCCAAGGCTGACAGAGCTTCAGGAGTGTTTGAACATAGTTTGGGGTGTCCTGTTGGACTGATGATCCTCAAGAATCCCTTCCAGCTCTGAAGGGAATGACTCAAACCTGGACCTGCAAGTTCTCACAAAACAAATACAGATCACTGGAGACCTTTGGGAAAGGAAACTATATTGGTGTAGGGA
>NW_008679104.1:0-20189 GCF_000695815.1 Acanthisitta chloris | reverse complement strand
AGGGAAACAACACAAGTAAAGTGCAAGGAAAATGTTTTTCGGTCTAGGAAAATTAAGCTTTAATTTCAGCATTGTCTCTTGAAACAAGGAATTTTTCAGACTAAGGGAAGGAATTCTGACCTTGTTTGTTTAGGAATTTGTTTTCCCCACAAGGAAAAGATGTTGGAGTAGCTCTGAGTGTGCTGGGCTCCATTCCCTTAAGGAGTGGAATCAAGTGCTGTGGCACCAATTGGGTGATCACAGGTGACAGAACCTGCTCCCAGTTTGGCATCTGCTGGGTAAGTCACTGGTGTAACACTTTGTATTCCCTTGGGCACAAAGAAATTAAAACCATACAGACTTCAACTGTCAAACCTACCAATTAGTGCTGATCAAAGCATGAATTTGGGTGTTAGTAGAGATTGTAAAGCAATACTGATGTTCTCTATTGAACAATGCAACTCAATCTACTGGAGATTTACTTGTCTGGATTGATGCTCACAACTTCAGATAACCTATAGGATATTTTGCTTTTTATTTCCTTCAGAAACAAACCAAGATGATCATCCTAAACATTTAGTTAGAACCACATTTGTGGTTACCTGCCTTTTTGTTTCCCTGGGACATGCTTCTCCCTAATATTGCTGTCATTGGAGTTCTTATCCCTGAGCCAGGAATGCATTTCACAGCTGCTGCAGCAGCCACTTGTCCAGATAAATTTGCTGCTTGCTTCTTGATAAATCTAGATATTGCCTTTTGTTTGTAATAAAATTAAATCAGCCTCTACAAACTGATGATCCTACTCCTCAGTCCCATTTTTTACACTCATTTCCCATCCCCTCAAGGCTGGTTGATTACACAATGAACTCTTAAGTATTATTTTATGCTTCATGTTCTGAATCACTGAACCAAGACCCTGTGATAAATTACTATCCTATGACACTTCGACTTCCATTTTTTGTAAGTAAACACTCGTGATTTGTTTCGTATCACTAATACATTACACAGTTCTTGCTGTGCTAGGATGATTAAGTAATTCAGGAAAGCTTTGGTTGCATTGGGTAAAGGAGGAATTGTGATGAGAAACAAAACCCCAACAGCTGTAGGATAGGCAGGGGCACTGTTAATTGGGGGGGAGTTGATAGGTTTCTATGGACAGTTATTGCCCAGAGTTGACTTTGAAGCCTTTTTGATGCTTTTGGCTCTAGCCCAGTCCTCAGATGTCTTTCCAAAGACTTCTGACTGTGTCTTATTACCTACTTCTTCCTAATACCACTCCACTTTCACCCCAGAAATAACCTTTCATTCTTCCTTGGGTCTGACTTTCAGAGAAAACCCAAACCAAACCTTCTAATGTGTCCAGTTGGGTTTGCAGAGTAAATAACAGGAGGATTAAATGCACAGGCAATGAGGGAAGTGTCTTGTACCAGTACCCAGCACACATCATTAGCTCTGCCTGAGCAAATGAACCTGTGTTTGGACTTCTCTTTGAAATCCTGGATACCATGTTCCCTCAGTGATACTTATTCATCATCTGTGTCTTCACTTACAGTGCACGAATGTTCTCTGGCATTAAGGAAAACCATTTATTTGGGCCATTGTTAGCATTTCAGAAGGCTCTGAAACCATTACATGTTTATTGGCCTGTGGAAACGGATCTGAAAATTGAACTCATGAACATTGCTTAGAATACTCTGAGTCACATCATGTTTCTCTGGATGGACATGGTCATTAGTATTTGAGATGCTTAACTAGGTGAGAAATAGCTCAGCTGGAAACAACTGTCACTGAAACTCCCACGAGCTGCTTGCCTGCATAATGTCATTTCATTTGGTTTTCATCTCTGCAGCTTGTTCCTGTTGTGTCCTTTGGCATGTGGCAACACCAGTGAATGTCCCTGGGACCACAGAGTTGAGGAGAATTTCAGTCTAGGTAATCATTGAATTAATGCTCCACTGGGACCACAGAGTTGAGGAGAATTTCGGTCTAGGTAATCATTGAATTAATGCCCCAAAAAAGGATATGAGGTATATCTCTATTTTTTAAGGCAAAATCAAGCTCAAACAGGTGTCTCTGAGTTCAGTAATGGAACCAGGACCTCCATAATTCTTTCAGAACACATAGCAAGTCTTATGAAGAATGAAATGCTTGTTGGTTGTCTTTTTGCAAGTTCCTACACAGATTTCCTGTCCAAAGTGCAGTAAAATGAACTGGAAGTCAGACAGAAAAGTCTGGTTAAATCCCACGTGTGAGGGGTGAAGGAAGGACCTGCAGAGTGTGGTCAAGTGTTCAGAGAAAGGATCTCAACGTTTTTCCCAATCCAAACAAAACTCAAATTCATTAGTGCTAGGAGAGAATAATGATCAGCTCGTGCACAGGTAGTTATGCAGCTAATGACCTGAGGATGGGAGTGTAATTAAAACCTTCACTCACCAGTTCATGAACTCTCATACACTTCCCTGTGTCTTCATTGATGTTCTCTTCATTAAAACTGTACAGATCATTAACTCATTAACAACTGCCGAATGCAAGTGCAGCGAACTAGAGGGAATTGAACATCTCTTGGCTGTGAAGTATATTCTGGGCTGGGGTGATCATTTGTTACAGCTATTAGAGTGGTTCTGCCAATGCAAGAAGCTCCTAAAATAAATAAAAAAATAAAGCTAACAGGAATGACTATTTCACTGTTAAATAGCCAAAACAGGCCCAGACAAGGAATGGAATGAACTGCTGTTCCAAAAGGCACAATTCAGAATGTTCTCTCTAGTTTATTGAACCAAAGGGCTGAGCTTGTCCTTTTCTTCTGTCATAACAGAGGGAAACCTCCTGTGTCTCCTCTCTGAGGTTACCACATGAACAACATCCCAGCAAACATAGACAGAGGTTGGGCAGAAAAACTTGGGGAATAACTGGAATTATTTATGAATCATAATTTATGGCATAAAATAATGTATGTCAGAGGGATTTTTCCTCAGCTCTGCTTGGGCCAGCTGAGGGACAGTTAACAATGAGCATCTTTGCATCTCATCCTGCAGACCTGATGTTCACTCAGCTTCCACTTCACTCCCTGAAAACCTTTGCATCTCATAAAGAAACTTCTGGTTCAGGGTTATTTGATTTCCTCAAGTCAGTAAAACTCCCTTTGAGGATAGAGGACAGACTTAAGCTAAGTGCACACAGTTCTGGTGCCCTCAACATAAGAAGGACATGGAACTGTTGGAGCAAGTCCAGAGGAGGCCACGAAGTTGCTAAGATGATTGGAGCATCTCCCCTACAAGGACAGGCTGAGGGAGTTGGGGCTGTTCAACCTGGAGAAGAGAAGGTTGTGTGGAGACCTTAGAGGAGGGTTCCAGTGTCTGAAGGGGCTACAGGGAAACCAGAGAGGGACTTTTCATCAGTAACTGGAGAGACAGGACAGGGGGGAAGGGGCTCAAACTGAAAGAGGTGAATTTAGGTTAGATATGAGGAAGAAATTGCTCCCTGTGAGGTGCTGAAGCACAGGCACAAAGAAGCTGTGGCTGCTCCATCCCTGGGAGTGTTCCAGGCCAGGTTGGATAGGGCTTGGAGCAACTTGGACTAGTGGGAGGTGTCCCTGCCCATGGCAGGGGGTGGTACAAGACAACCTATAAGGTCCTTCCAACCCAAACCATTCTGTGATTCTGGAACTTCTAGTGAGAAGAATTGCCTTGCAGACTGTGCTCAAGAGATTTGGGGTCAGTCTTTGCCATGCCATGGTGGCTCTGAGCATCCCCCTGAGCTCTTGAGGGCCAGAATTGCAGAACAGCTCCACTCCCACTGTCCTGATTCCAGGAAAAAACATCACTGCTTAGTGGGAGGTTTTGTGTATTTGGTGCTTTTCATTTTTTCTAATGCTCAAATTCCAACCTTTAAGAGGAAAATAGAAATTGTTCTCTGTCACTTGCTCTGTTGCAGAAAACCAGTAAGAGAAGTAGTACTCATGGAGATAAAGCTGTAGTAATACAGTACTAACTTCAGTGTTTTGCATTACACAGTGTGACATATCTGGGGTATGTAACATATCAGCTCTACATTGCTGTTACTCATACTTCAGTCATTGATGTGCCAACAGTTCCCCCAGATCACACTAGTGCTTTTTCCTAGGCAGTTCAGTTGCCTTTAAAAAATGACTCTACTTTTACAAGTATCATAGCCAAGAAGTTAATTAACAGAGCACTTAATCACGTTTCTGGGCACCAATCCGTCAGGTAGAGATGTCATTTGCATTAATATCCTCCAATATTTATATTTTCCAAGGCTCTGTAAAAGTCCTGTTAATGGACTTGGGGAGAAGAGATCATTTTCTTGGCTGCACTGAGCCTGTGTGATTAAGTGCTCAGTCTCTAGTAACAAATGAATGCAACAACCTTTAAATCCTTTCCTTACAGACAAATTCATGTATTTCTCCTCCTAATATTGCTGGAAATCTAGACAGGACGCTGCATCTTTGTGGCTTTGTCTGCAATGAGTCAGATTTACAACTGCACTGGAAACAACCCAAAAGGGGCTGAGCTGACAAGTTGCTAAACAAGTTAAAATAATATCATTTGCACTGTGCCATTTGTATGCTGTCAGCAAACACATCATCCCCCAAATCACCCTGGGGAAAGCCATTCCAGGGCTGCTAAGTGCTGCTGCTGGGCACACTGAGTGCTGGTGCCTCATCATGCTTCATACCCCTGAGCAATTTGTATGGCAGAGCTGCAGAGCTCTGGAGTGGCAGATGAAAGTCACACTGCTATTCCAGCACTGCTGACATTTCAATTTGATGGCAATGCTACAGTCTCTCCTCATTTCCAAATCCCTCATGCTAATAGTGCTTAAGCCTTAATTGCACATTTAATCATCACAATTACTGAATGGCTCTGGAATAGGTTGCCCAGGGAGGTGGTGGAGTCACCACCCCTGGAGGTGTTTAAGAGGTGTCTAGATCTGATGCTGGAGGATATGGTTTAGGGGTTACACAAGTGGCAGGTTAAGGGTTGGACTCAATGATCTTAGAGTTCTTGTCCAACCTTGATGATTCTATGACACAGGAGCATTGGAATAGGTTGCCCAGGGAGGTGATGAAGTCACCATCCTTGGAAGTGTGTAAGAGACATCTGGATCTGGCACTGGAGGATCTGGTTTAGGGTCTAGGGGTTACAGCAGTGACAGCTTAATGGTTGGACTTGATGACCTCAGAGTTCTCCTCCAACCTTGGTGGTTCTATGATGTAGGAGCATTAGAATATTGCCCAGGGAGGTGGTGGTGTCACCATCCCTGGAAGTGCTTAAGAGGTGTCTGGATGTGCCACTGGAAGATATGGGTTAGGATTTACAGCAGTGGCAGGTTAAGAGTTGGACTCAATGATCTTAGAGGTCTCCTCCAATTGGAAAGTGACAAGGATTTACAGCAGTGGCAGGTTAAGAGTTGGACTCAATGATCTTAGAGGTCTCCTCCAACCTTGATGATTCTATGACTCCAAGTTAGAGGGAAAACAGGCAATGGGCAAAGGCACCAGAGTGAATCAAACAGGAGAGACAAAGAAAAGAACTCAATTCCTATTTCACAGCAAATGTTAAATGTGTTTGTGAATCAAACAGGAGAGACAAAGAAAAGAACTCAATTCCTATTTCACAGCAAATGTTAAATGTGTTTGTGAATCAAACAGGAGAGACAAAGAAAAGAACTCAATTCCTATTTCACAGCAAATGTTAAATGTGTTTGTGAATCAAACAGGAGAGACAAAGAAAAGAACTCAATTCCTATTTCACAGCAAATGTTAAATGTGTTTGTGAATCAAACAGGAGAGACAAAGAAAAGAACTCAATTCCTATTTCACAGCAAATGTTAAATGTGTTTGTGAATCAAACAGGAGAGACAAAGAAAAGAACTCAATTCCTATTTCACAGCAAATGTTAAATGTGTTTGTGAATCAAACAGGAGAGACAAAGAAAAGAACTCAATTCCTATTTCACAGCAAATGTTAAATGTGTTTGTGAATCAAACAGGAGAGACAAAGAAAAGAACTCAATTCCTATTTCACAGCAAATGTTAAATGTGTTTGTGAATCAAACAGGAGAGACAAAGAAAAGAACTCAATTCCTATTTCACAGCAAATGTTAAATGTGTTTTCCAACCAATTAGCACAAATGCTGAACTATGAGATCCCTGCAAATATCACCTTCATGCTGCTAAAGGGTGTGTGATTGTTGTAACAAATCACCTAAAATTTGGCTGTTTATCCACTATCTTAGTGTCTAAAGGACACACTACCATCAACTCCACAGCAACAATGAACTCAGAGTGCTGTGTAGCTGTTTTTTGGCTCTACCCATCAAAAATCTATCCCACATAGAAGTATTTTGTGTTTGAACGAACAGACAGAATGCTGCTAAAGGGTGTGTGATTGTTGTAACAAATCACCTAAAATTTGGCTGTTTATCCACTATCTTAGTGTCTAAAGGACACACTACCATCAACTCCACAGCAACAATGAACTCAGAGTGCTGTGTAGCTGTTTTTTGGCTCTACCCATCAAAAATCTATCCCACATAGAAGTATTTTGTGTTTGAACGAACAGACAGATTTTTAACTTCCCACATAGAAGTATTTTGTGTTTGAATGAACAGACAGATCTTTTTAACTGGATAATTAAAATCCTTCACACAGCAAATCAATCCTACCCAAGGCTCTTGACCTCAACATTTCAAGGCTATCAATGAACTTGCTCAAGGACTTCAGTCACCAAGGAAAGAAATGTTACAAAGTTTGGGAGATAATGAACTGAAATTGGAAGCTGAGATAGTCAGGAATGTGCAGTGTTAATGTTGAGATGTCAGAGCTGCAATTTCTCAATCTCATGTAATATAATTAGTCTGAGAAAAAACAAAATAAGGTTTTAAGCCAAAGTCCACAGATACTAGAGCAATTCTTACTCCATGGGGTTACTACAACACATTGTTGCTGACATTCCTTTACACAGCAGAAGTCTTTGGTGAGGTCCATAATCCCTCACAACTGAAGCTCTGGTTTCATATCTGAGCTGCCAGTTACCATCACTGTGTTCGAGCTGGGCAAAAATAGATCTCACTTTTGCAGCAAAAGTTGTCATTTGCTTGCTGAAAAGCAATTTGTTCATGGAAACCTTAAAGCTTTTTATAAAGAATCCAGAATATGAAACTGCTTTGGAGAGTGACCAGAGAGAGGATGAAAGACACAATCTAATGCTGTTTCTGACTGTGGGAATAGCTTTGCTTTTGTATCCAGCTGAATTCTTCAGTCTGCACTCAGCAAATCAATTCAACTGCTTCTGGTTTAACTGTCACCAAACCAAATTGATACTGCAGGGGAAAATTGAAATAAAGAATTAAGATGAGTTTGACCTTTTTGCAGTGATCAATGGCATTATAGAGATGAGAACTTCTGAATACATTGTTGTGTTTGTATCTTGGGTCATCAAACCCTCAGCAGTGCAGTGTGTGAATGACAGTCACTCCTTTCATGGTTTTATAGTATCTTAAGGGGTTGGAATGGAGCTTAGAGATCACCCAGCCCCAAACCCTGCCCTGGGCAGGGACACCTCCCACCAGAGCAGGTTGCTCAAGGCTTCATCCAACCTTTGAACACTGCCAGGGTTGGGGCAGCCACAGCCTCCCTGGGCAACCTGTGCCAGTGTCTCACCACCCTCCTTCAGTTCATCCACTTGTTTTTTTCTTAGAATTGTCAAGCTTTTTCCTGTCTGAACCCACCTATCTCTGTTTTCTAGGCCCTTTATTCCCCCAGCAGAACCTCAAAATTAAAAAGCTTTTGTGTTACTGGCAGAACTTCTGCACAGATCCTCTTAATGTTACCTCAATCTCCACAAAGCCTGTTGGGGGTTTCTTCACTTAGAACTATTTTATAACCTTTAACTGTTTGCTTAGCTTGGATTAGGCATGGAATAGGTGTTGTCTGGGTTGTATTAGCCCAGTGCTGCACAGAGCCCTGATTGTACATCAGTCCTTTGTTTTCCCCCTTTACTGATGACCCTTCACAAATCAATCTGGGCTCAGTTTTGCTCTGACACTCATGAGCTATGAAGTCATCAAGAGTTGGAGACATAAATCAGGCACTCAGGCCTCATTGTGCATTCAGTGTTCATGCAACAGTAGGTTGAGAAAAAACCCAGAGAAAACACAACCCAAGCTCTACAAACACTGAGATCCTTTACTCTTGGCAACAAAACACCTTGTGTGTCATCTTTGTGGGTTTTAAAGGTCAGTGAATGGGATCACACACCATTTTCAGAGGTATTAACGTGCCTGTTTGCTCACGATTTTGATACCTCTCTGCTGTAAGTATAACCCAAAATATTTACAGTAAACAGATGCTATTTGCTGCTCTAATCCCTGCTGGTGCTTAATACTTGCAACTCTCCCCAGTTCCTGGCAGCTCAAGATGTTCAGCATTTGTAAATATCAAACTCTGCTCTGTTTATACACAACTGAGCTCCTGCTCTGGGAGCAGATCCTCAGCACCACTCAAGGAAGTCCACAGGCCACAAAGCATGTGTAAAGCTCTCCCATGAGCTATGGCCTAAGGGGAAATAGCCTGTGTTCCCTCCACTGGGCAGGAAGAAGTCTGGAACTGGACTGCCAGAGCTCAGCCTTTCCTCCACTGGGCAGGAAGAAGTCTGGAATTGGACTGCCAGGAGCTCAGCCTTCGTCCAGCTTTGATCTGCTGAGACCAGACAGCCCAAAACACAGGATGGCACAGCCCCAGAGAACACTATTTCTGCCCAGGGTGCAGAAAAACTTTGGCCATATATGTCATAGAATCACAGAATCATTTAGCCTGGAAAAGCCCTCCAAGATCATCGAGTCCAACCTGTGACCCATCACCCTCTTGTCAACTGGAGCACCAAGTGCCACATCCAGTCCTTACGTCCTGCAAAATTCTTTCTCTGTAAGCACAATATCTCTGATGCAGCTAACAATATTTCTGCTCAGTGCAGATGTACTGAGCTTCCTACCAAAGCTGGACCTACTCAGCCTGGGGTAGTGGAAGGTATCCCTGCCCATGGCAGGGGTTGGAACGAGATGCTCTTCAAGGTCCTTTCCAACCCAAACCATTCTGTGTTTCTATATTACTCTGCAGATCTTCAGCACAAACACCTCTAAGCAGCACCATCTCCACTTGCACTGGAAGAGTGGAGCCTTTGGAACACGTGGCAGCCCAGGGACAGCTCCTGGGCACAGCGAGTGCTGTCTCAGTTTCCATCTGTTAGTTGTAGCATGTCAGACACAAACTCTGCAGAAGATTCCTGGCCATGTTTCCAGCAGAAGGAGGAAACATCCCAAACCACTTGGCATGCAACAGGCTTGGATTGTTTATTTTAACAAACTTATGCCTAGACATGACACAATTCCTTGGACAAAGATCTCTAGTGGCATTGTGGTGCTCTTCCAAAATGGAGAGGAAGAGCAGCATCAACATCAATTCTGTTGCCCCAGAAGCCAAAAGGAGGCTGAGGAATGCACAGCTCCAGCATTGTTCTAATCCAATTATTTAATCACTGAACACTTTAATGAATGCCATAAGAAACCACATTATCACCTTGAACACGAAGGTTTTAATTATGCTCTCTAAGCAAATTACCTTTTCCAGAAAGAACCAGTGAGCTCTGCAAACACTTTTTACTCTGTACCCACCACTCTGTGTATCAAACAAGCAAAGATCTCCTCAGTCTCATCAAACAAACTCCCAAAGTCATTGAAGAGCTAATAAACTGGGTTACAACACTCACCTGGTAGACACTGAAATGTCTTTCCTATGTCTTTAAGTGGTTATTAATCTCTGAATTAGTTTCGAATACATTAACCTTCAAGGTAAATTAGATCAATCAAGAAAATGACTCACAAGACTAAGTCTGTCTTTTTTTTGCTCAAATTCGGAGTGTGTGCCAAGAATATAACACATTCCATGAGGCTTTTCCCTGCAAGGATGACATTTATCATGGAGAGGAGCTGGACAGGCAGATTCTTATTGATTCTGATGGATAAAGTTGTTCCTTAGGGTAAGAGGAATCAATGACAGGATGAGAGCAAAATGTTTGCAGTGGGGCATGAGGGGAATTCTGCTGTGAATGCACAATGACATGAAGACCAGGAAAATTAGGTGCAATCACATCATCAGCTCAACTTGTTTTCCACTCTGGGTTCATTTTAGCCTTTAGAAGTGGCTGAAAACTTTGCCTGTTCCATTCTATGTATGGCACAGTCCAGAAACTTGGCACATTCTGCTTTGAAATTACTTCGAGCTTCAACTTTTTGCCTCCAGATCCTACAGAAAAGAGGTGTCTTAACACTCAGGTGGGAACGTACCACCATTACAGGCACTAATGACATCCTATGCAGGGTCCTAATTCAACTGAAACCTGTGAATTCAATGTTCAGCCCTGGATTTCTGAAGGAATATGAGAACATAACACTGAGAAGCAGAAAAACTAACCCGAAGTCAAGTGATTTTTAATGTGATGGTGCCAAAAGCTTTGGAGTGGTGGTAGCTAATCATTTACTTTGCTGTTGCAAAAATGCCTTAGAATCAGAGAATCGTTGAGGTTGGAAAAGACCTCCAAGATCATCAAGTCCAACCTGTGACCCATCACCACCTTGTCAGCTAGAGCAGAGCACTGAGTGCCACATCAGGTTGTTCCTTGAACACCTCCAGGGATGGTGACTCCACCACCTCCTTGGGCAGTATATTCCAATGCCTGACAGCCCTTTCCATGAAGAAATTCCTCCTGATGTCCAACCTGACCCTCCCCTGGCACAGCCTGAGGCCATTCCCTCTTGTCCTTTGGTGTGATTCTGCCTGGCAGAGCTGACATAAGCTGTCACTGAGACAAACTCAGGCTCCAACATTTGTGAGGAGACAAAAAGCTATTTTTCCAGGATCCTTCAGATCACCTCAGCGATGTGTCACTATTTCTAATGCTACATCCCAAATCTCCACTCCCAATCCTTAGCTGTGAGAGGTGTCACAGAGGTGCCCTTGCTGTAGCTGTAGTTAGTCAGGCAGAGCCTTTGTAGTTGTAACACCCTGAAAATTGATGTCTTGAAACCTTTACTTTGGCTGCTAAGGGGATTATTGTATTAAAACTTCAAAGCCTGCAGTTTGCCTTGAATCAGAACACCTGGAAGCAGATTTACAGTGCTGATAGATGACATATTGACTCAATGTGCTTTACAAATGGACAAAAAAGGCTAAACCATAAATCAGAGCAGCTTTAAATACCAATATAGCATGTTCCAGGGGAAAAGCAAATGCAGATAGAAGTTGCAAAGTGAGATCTGAGAGTGTGATGGAAAGGGATTAATACTGAGTATGGGCTCTGCTGTGCAGATACTGCAAATGAAACACCTCAGGACACCATTTTGCTGTTAGTAAACTTCTGAAATGTTTGTCTAGTCCTGTTGTTTTCAGTGATGGGATTCCAGGCTGGGATTCCATGGGCTCTTCAGCCCTTTGTGAGACTAGAATCCAAGGGCAGGGAAGGATCTGTGCCATGAGGGTGTGTGCTACAGTGCTGCTGCCTGAGGCACTGGGCAGAGAATTATGGAATGTTTTCAGCTGGAAGGACCTTAAAGCTCATCTCATTCCACACCTGCCATGGGCAGGGACACCTTCCACCAGCCCAGGCTGCTCCAAGCCCCATCCAACCTGGCCTGGAACACTCCCAGGGATGGAGCAGCCACAGCTGCTCTGGGCAACCTGTGCCAGTGTCTCAGCACCTCACAGGAGAGAATTTCTTTCCAATATCCAACCTAACTCTACTCCCTGTCAGTGTGAAGCCATTCCCCCTTGTCTGGCACTCCAGGCCCTTGTCAATAGTCTCTCTCCATCTTTCCTGTAGCTCCTTCAGATACTGGAAGACCAGAAATAGGTCACCCTGGAGCCTTCTCTTCTCTGAACAGAACAACCTAATTATCTCAGCCTTTCCTCACAGCAGAGCTGCTCCATCCCTGGCATCACCTTGGTGCCTCCTCTAGTCTTCCTCCATGCCCTCTCTGTGCTGAAGACCTCAGTCATACTGGCTGGGAAGAATTTCAACCTTTGAACTCTGCAAAAGAGCAAGATGTACCTACACTTCATTGCAGCTTCTCCTGAGTCTGTGCTTGTGGCTGAGCACCATAAATGCAGCAACCAGCCCCTGTTTTGGGGCAAATCTCTCCGAAATGACAGCTATTCAGCCAGCAGGACCACAAAAATCTGCTCCTCAGCTCTTCCCTTGTGAGCAACTCTGCACCTGCTGAGATAATGTTCCTACTTCATCCTAATTGCAGAGAATCAAGGAAGAGCTTTGTCCCTGTGCATCTAGGGATAAAACAGCACTTCAGCAATCTTGCTGCAATTAAACCCAAGCCTGGATGTGTGTGCTGTAATTAAAAAGATGTCTGTTTCTTTAAAACAAATCAGCTTTAATTGGCATTCTAATTGAAAGCATATTAAATATAGTGATAAATGCTATCAGAGAGATTATTTCCACTCTTTACACCTACATGATGCTTTCCAAAGCTCTCAAAACATTGACTAATTCACCCTTGCCAGAGCTGAGACAGATAAGTAAATACATTCAGCTAATCTGAGGAGAAGAACCGAAAAGAAATTTCATTTAAAAACAATTTCAAGAGCAGAACGATTTGGGGTAATTGGTCCAAACAGGAGAAATTAAGCTTTTTTTATACTCTCACAGCCTTCAATCAAAACAAAGTCATCACAGTGAGTCAGAATGTTGTCCTGGAATGCTCTGTGCTAGTGGCAGAGGCCACACGAGCTCAGCTTCAACATGTCATTCCTTTGGGAACAATCCTTGTGGGTAAACCAGAATCTAGGAACAGAACTAAGATGGGGCAATGTTTGCCTGGAGAACTTCTAGAATCATGGAATGGGTTGGGTTGGAAGGACCTTAAAACTCACTGTGTGCCAATAGGAACACCTTGCTCTAGCCCAGGTTGCTCCAAGCCTCATCCAACCTGGCCTGGATCACTTCCAGAGCACAATTCAGAAGGGAATCATGTGGACAGACAACACTGCTGCATTTCTGGCTGTGAATTCCAGCACAGACATTTCAGAGTGCTGATGTCACCTTCTCCCAGCAAGCTGGTTCTTAACTCCTGCTTCCAAATGAACCACAGTGGCTGGGAAATGGAAATCATTCCAGTTGGAGTTTCTGAAGTTGATGCAAATTTCTCTTTGTCTTGTGCCTTAAGGAAATGGTTCCTGTGGAATCACCCAGAGCACTAGAGCTCAGGAATTCAGTTGTATTCCACCCCCAAAGGACTGGCATTTCATTGCCAAAGCTGAACCTAAACTTCCTCCTTTTGCTGAGGAGCAGAACAGAACATGACAGGATTTGGTTCACATAATTCACCAGGTGCAAGTGGTACATTGATGTCTAACCACCAACTTTGGGGCCTTACCTGACAAACAGTACAGAACAGACTTTGTTTGCTCATTAATCATGTGTCAGTCCCTGGAAAGAGCTGAGATTTGCAGAAAAAATACATTTATAGAGGATCTCTCTTATTTGCCTGTCAGGATTCATTATGGTTGTGGAGTTCTGATTCCTTTGGGCTCTGAATTAATCCCTTTTCCATTGTTTTAATTGTATGATTCATTTGTTTGTCCAATTTGTGATGGTGTTGAGAATGTAGAATGTTAAGGGGGTGGAATGGAGCTTAGAGATCATCTAGTCCTCCCCCCCTGCCCTGGGCAGGGACATCTCCCACCAGAGCAGGTTGCTCAAGGCTTTTTATCCAACCTGGCTGTGAACACTGAGCACTGTGTTCATTATCACAGCATCTCTACACCTCCAGTCACTGAGACAGGAACATTTTACACAAAGCTACAAGGAAGAAAAGAGCCTAAATGTCTACTTTTCAGCACGCTGGGAAGTGTGGGAATTCTAATAGCCAAACCTGATCCAAAGCTTGTTAGCAAGGCTTGAAATCTAGTGCATGAAAAGCAAACATAGAATTCTTCACTGCTGCACAAAGGCCAAATGAAAAGAGCAGGTGACAAATTACTCCAAACTTTAGTTTCAACTTTGACATCCAGAAGAATTTCCCCTTTGAAATGAGGGAAACCAGCAGTCTTTGAGGCTGTGATCCTTCTCCCTCCTGTCCTGTTTGCTACAAGGAAAGCTTTTGCCATTCCTATTTGCCACCCAACTCAAGAAATTCTTGAGATAATTCCTAAGCTAAGCACAAACTTCTTGCGGGTTGTCATAGCAACAGGCACCAGCTGAAACTTCCCGATGCTACAAAATAAATCTTTGCTTTGATAGCAAATGAAAGGCGATTTTATTTCATTAGCTGTTTGTCATATCCAATGTAATGGCAACAAACTGACGTGGCAGGAGCTTCTAGGCAGGGACAACAAATAAAAGCCAACCTGAGGTGACATCCCCGTGCTGATGTCACCAGGCAGCACTAGAACACTCACAGCTGCTGTCTGGGGAGGTGAAAGCTCACACAGCTCAGGCTGGAGGTAAGTGATGCACAGCAGCAAAGTGTCACTTACATATGTGGCTGAAGGCCAAACACTCCTGGGGGAGCATCAAATGCAGAATGGAAGCTGCAAGTCTCATCTGAGAGAAATTTGGCTCCCACAGTGCAGTATCTTAGAGGTAAAGCCCTGAAATGAATGAGTTCATTAATGGTTAGTTCACAAAATTCCATCATAAAATAAAAATGAAGGTCCAAAAAGTTCTGTCCTAGAGGTAAAACACTGATTTATTTTTTTTAACTTCAATTCTGACAGCTCTGTCCAGGGCAAAGCTGGCTGTAAATCTGTATTTTGTTCCCTCTAGTTCCTTCTTCCTCAAGAACTTAGAGAAGCAAAAGAAGCCAAGAATCCCAGGGTAGGGTTTGCTGGCAAGAGGACCCAGGGACACCTCATGCCACCTGCACTGTTATCTGAGCTCACTCAGCATACCAAGCAGCTTTGGGGAGCAGCAGCAAACACAAGGTGTGTGTAAATCAGCATGTTTATAACTCTTGATTACATCTCAGTGCCCCTTAACTGCAAACCTGTTTGATTCTTGCTGAGGAAACCCTCCCTGGTCATCTCTGCCTGTGGTTGGTGCAGAGTGTTCTGTGCAGTGCCAGGAGCAGCTAACCTTTAATTACCAAGGGATTTGGTTTTCTGTCTGACTCATACAGTCTAAATAAAGCCAAACTTGGTGGTAAATAATTCCTGTCAGGCTTTATTATGCCTATATACATCCATGTTTTTTCCCTTTCATGAATCAGACTATTAGAATACCATTAGATTAATGATCTGAACCACTGAGTCATGCAAACTACTCAGTTCTGTTGTTCCTACAGGAAAAAATATGGCTTTAATGTTCACAATTCAGGATCTTTTTGGAAATGATAGTTATTACCACAATATTATCTGTACCACTTCCTGGAATCACAGAGGAGTTATCCCCCAGATTTATATTATATTTATATGTCAAGGTATCCAAGGATCTGCTCCACGGAGCAATGTGCAGTAGTGGAGGGTCCACTGGAGCAGGTTATGCTGGAGATCACCACGTGGAAAACACTTTTCTATCAGCTGACAAGTTACAGAAGCACAACCAAACCCCTGCAAATACACTAAGTACAGCAATTGTGTCCTATTGTGGCTTACACAGGTGTTAGGAAGCTGCTTTGAAAACCTGATGAGTCTCTTGACAGGAGGCACCAAAATGAGCTGCATTTCACCTGCTGCAGATTTGCTCTTTTACCTGCTGTCAACTGACAAACCAGCCACGGGTGGATCTGTGACTTGCAAAACAAAAGCAGCTTTGAAATTGTATTTTCACACGAAGTTTGAGCTGAATAGCTAATTCAATGACTAAGAGGTCACAGGAGCCCCTTGGCCCAGCACTCTAAACCCTTTAGATTAAAGGGAAAACATTTTCATAGCACATCTCAGCTTTCAGGTGCTTTACAAGTGTCTCTCCTTTGGCAATACAGAGGATGACAATAAATTCTTTGCATTCTGACAATGGTATTTAAGAGTTCATCCACTCAAGTGCAGCTAAAGGATTCCTGACATGTACAGAGGCACAGAGCATCAGGTGTTTCATGGGTTTGTATTACCTGACCAAGAGAGCTGTAAGGAAAACATTATTAGAGAGAAGAGAAATTCCCAGTCTACCAAAACAAGGACTTAGAAAATGTGGTGCTAAACAACAAACAAATGTAAATATTCATGAGGGAGAAAGGTTATTAAAAGGAAAAACTAGGAAGGCAGCTTGGAATGAGATGAGCTCTAAGATCCTTTCCAACCCAAACCATTCTGTGATTCATTTTCTGGTCCATAATGAAGCCACATCCATCCTGGTGCCTACCTGGGAATCCCAACCCCTTTAAATCCCTGCAGTGTGCAGAGCTGTGACTGCTCAGCACAGCAGTGGAGGCATTAGCAAGGAATCTGAAGGTGTTAGAAGCATTTAAGGCTTCCTGCAGCCGACAGCAGTGGAGGCATTAGCAAGGAATCCGAAGGTGTTAGAAGCATTTAAGGCTCCCTGCAGCCAGGAGCTCACCTCACCAAACCCAGCAGTGCCACTCCCAGCCTGGCATGGCTTGCCAGAAACTCAGGTTCCCAGTTCTTTGATGCCATCTGCTGGGAGCTGCTCTTTATATTCAACTCCACCAGGCACAACTTCAGGGCTGCTGACACAGCAACGTCAGCTATGAACAATTCTGACAGCAATTTGGTACCCAAATGTACAGGAAAACGAGAAGTTAAGACTCACCACTCTGACTTACACATCTTCTGTGATCCCAAGTAGAAAGCAATAAATGACTGAACATGGTGAGCCCAAAAGCTTTTCTTCCATACCAACGTGAGCTGTAAAGAGCCTGTTTTCTCCCCAGTTTGCTGCCACGTTGTGCACTGAGCTATCAGCTAAACACTGACACCTGAGCTAACCCTGGAATTACCTCCAGGAGGGCTGAAAACCCTAACCAGCATCACAGCTGAGTCGTGTCCCATCTATCACAGAGGAGCTTTTGTCAAACAGCTCTCACAGGCAAAGCAAAAATTTCCCATTTCCATTATTTGTATACTTAAGTACTTCCAGGAGCGGAAAACAAGACCAAGGAAACTCCAATCCAATCCATGCCTGACTTTATTCCTTTAATAACCAGTGCAAAGATTTCAGTCTTGATGCTTTACCAACAGAGTGAAGCTAAATCTTTCCTGAACAAATAAATAACCAAAAGAAGTTCTCATTAAATAAACTGAACTCAAGACAGGGAAGTTAAAAAAATCAGGAAGAAACAAAAGCGGTGGATTTTTTTTTCAGTTGTAATTGGAACAATGATATCAAAACATGTAACAAGCAAGGAAAGGTTGTATGGGGTGTGTAGGAAATCTTTAACTGTCCTCAGCCTCAAGGTTTATGTTATTTCCAAACTTGGCATAGAGCTGAACTTTGAGGTCAGACAAGACCCGCTGAATTGACTCCACCCGGGACTCTAAGGCTTCAATTTCTTCTTGCAAACTTCTCTGAAAAGAGAATGAAAACAAACAATTATGTAAAACAAACAAAGTGATGTTTGTCAGCAACACAGACCGGAGAATGAGCTACTCCTCTGCCAACTGATTGCCAAGTCAGTGATCTCAGAGGTCTCCTCAGCCTTGATGAGTCTGTGAGTCTGAGATTTATTGCTGAGCCAAAGAAATTTTGTATGTCACATCCCAACTGTGACTTGCCTTGCACACACATCCCTCCAAAATCATCCCTCCTCCACCCCAAACCAAACATCACCTTCAGAAAGTCAAAGGTTCCACGGAGGAACAGCTCATCCCACTCCAATGTTCCACACACTCCAGCAGGCAACACAGCCAAGGAGTTGGACTAGATGATCCTCAAGGGTCCCTTCCAAATCTGTACATTCTATGATTCTGAGGTGCCTTTGGCCCAGACCAACCTTTGCCTCCTCCAGCATCTCCTGTGTCTCCTCCTGGGAATGGCTGATGAAGACATCTCCAATCTGGTAGGGGATCAGGAGGGAGTCAGCATCATCCAGCAGCATGATGTCATCACAGGCATCTTCCAAGTTTTGAAGCTGTTTCTATTTATCACGACAGAAGATGATCACTTTGTGCCAGGTGAACACACTGTGATGCCACCAGCTGGATAAGGAACTCAGGGAGTCTGGATTTGGGGCCAGAATTCCACCCACCACCAGGATATCTACACCACAGCTGTGATTTAGCATCAACATCCAATCCAGTCAAAATTCCTAGTCAATACTCATTCTCTGTCATTAACAGAATGATTAACTGTTAGACAAGGGAAATATAGATTTTAATTTCACTAGTATCTGATCTAATCTTACAGAAGATTATTTAATTTAGCTAGAGGACAGAAAAAGTCCATAAAATGGCAAATGTTAGTTCCTCTGTTGCAGCAGTGATTGCTCACAGTCCCAGCACCTTGAGCCACAGTATGAAAGGGCCATTTTTACCAGGTCCATATCAGGCAAAATGATTCCAGCAAACACTTTGTGCCAGTACTGGCATTTCTTAAACCCCAGTAAAACTTCCTGGAAATGCTCTGAGTGATGTTGAAGTGATTTACTAATCAGAATGATGCATCCTCTTCAGCCCAGCCAAATAAACACTCTGTGCTCAGAATGACAAGCTCAACACATCAAAACAAGGAAACTAACAACTGCCTTTGTGGTTCAAGACAAAATGACTATGAATAATCTCAGGCAGGAAGGTTTAAGAGCACTACAAACCCCCATTGTGTCAGATAATGCTTCATGTGTGACAGCTAAATTGTTCCAAGAACTGCAGACAGAAATATACTGGATTATCTCCATTTCTCATAACTTCTCTTCCACTTCACCATTCTCTGTTTTCCAAGTATCAGAAATCCCACATCAGACTCAAAGCAAAACTCATCTGCTGTGTTAGAACTGACACAGGGCACTGAAGAGTTAAGTGAAATCTGAAGCAAATATACCTTTTTCACCTCTATTTCTTCTTTCAGCTCTGTGATCCTGCTGGTATTTCTGGCAAACTTGTTGATTTTCTGTTGGTCTTCAAAAGTGACATTGACATCTTCTGCAGCCTGCAAGGAGGAGAGGTCAGAGTGAAGACTTCATTCCTTACAGCCACTTGAGTCTCACTGCAAGATTACTCCTACAAAGCCCTGAAAAACAGTCCTGTTCACAGACTCACACAATCACTGAGGTTGGAAAAGACCTCAAGTCCAACCTATGACCTAACATCACCTTCTCAGCTAGACCAGAGCACTAAGTGCCACATCCAGACATTCCTGAAACACCTCCAGGCATGGTGACTCCACCACCTCCCTGAACAGCCCATTCCAACATCTATGATCCTTAAAATGCCTCCTCAGGGACATCAGCAACACATTTAGCTGGGGAACATCCAATCCAAGCAGCAGCTATCTATGGCATCCTAAAGCCCGAGGTTGTTTCCTTGGCAGCACTGATGCTCTGCTCCCAGATCTCTGCAGGGAGCAGTGTGACACATCGGTGTGACCTGGCAGCAACAGCAGTTTAGACGATTTGTGACCTGTGATGTGACACTTTAACCCCCTGACTGTCCCTGTCAGACTCAGCACGGGCCAGGCTGAGTGTCCCACTGACAGCACCTGTGCAGCCACCAAGAGCTTCAGCCAAACTCACTGGATCAGAGAATCACAAGGGTGGGAAAAGACCTCTAAGACCATCACATCCAACCTGTGACCCAGCACCACTTTGTCAACTAGACCAAAACTACATCAGGGAGTGCCACAGCTACTTGTTGCCTGAACACTGCCAGGGATGGTGATTTCACCAGTGCCCTGAGGAGCCTGTTCCAATCTCTCTGGAGAAAGACTATTGACAAGGGCCTGGAGGGACAGGACAAGGGGGCATGGTTTCACACTGACAGAGAGTGAGATTGGATATTAGGAATAAATTGTTCCCTGGGAGGGTGCTGAGGCTCTAGCACAGAGAAGCTGTGGCTGCTCCATCCCTGGGAGTGCTCCATATCCCTTTGGATAGGGCTTGGAGCAACGTGGGCTAGTGGAAGGTGTCCCTGCCCATGGTAGGGGGTGCGACTGAACGATCTTAAGATCCTTCCAACCCAACCCACGTCTGATTCTACACAGAACATCAAATCCACTTCCCCTAACACCCCCCCGA
>NW_008679103.1:63807-64559 GCF_000695815.1 Acanthisitta chloris | reverse complement strand
GGGTAACTGCCTTTGGAGAATCTATTTTGCACGCCTAGCACAATAATTCTTAACAAGATTCCACAGATTAAAGGACATGAAATTAAGCAGTCTGCATTGAAGTACAATGTTAGACATTAAGCTGACAGTCCTCAATACCCACCATCTGAGATGCAAGTGGGAAACAGCATCAGAATAATAAGACATTCACAAGAAAGGGCCATAGATTAAGACTCTTTAACCTTGTGAACTATATTAAGGAAACCCTGGTTGTCACCTGCTGACATCTTGTTCAGTAGAAAACTGAAAACAAGAATGTCTGCTCTGTCAGAACCGATTTCCAAGTCACTGGGGACTTGAAGAAGTTTAAATAGACAGAGAGTGACAGGAGGCTCTAGCATAAACCCACTGGAACCACATTATCAGAGCATGAAGTTAAAAGTTTCTGTTTAATAGCTTCTTCTAAGTCATTAAACAAAGCCCTCAAATTACAACTCAGAAGTAAAAGGTTCTACTGCCTTCAACGTCTTCCATTTTGGATTTCAAGGCTTGAACCTCACCTAATCTCCCACAGATCTCAAATTTGTGGATGTTAGCTTAGAGGTTTTACTCTACAATATTAATCAAACTGTTTGTTGGATGTTTGTAGATGAAGTAATTTTCCTCCATGCATTCATTGTGAATCCAATCCAGTGTTTTTAAGTACATCCTGAAATGACATTGTACCTGCATCAGCAACATGTCTGTACCTTTAAACTTCCTGTGATTACCCA
>NW_008679103.1:811-63765 GCF_000695815.1 Acanthisitta chloris | reverse complement strand
CTACAGGAAATAAGACTGAAAAAATGTTTCCATTGATTATTGCCATAAGAAACCTTCAGTGACTTCATGAAGATGATTCAGAGCTTAGCTTAGGCAGGGTGACTTAATGTCACTACACAATCCTACATGAGTAGGAATTCAAAATATCTCCACTACGTGATCATACTAAAAATTTGTCCTCTGAGCTTTTGGGGTTTTTTTTTTTTACTTCCTCCTTGAACTTTCAGGTACACTTTCTGCTTGTCTACATGTTATTGTACTTCACTATATAATTCCTCTCTCTGCTATATGAGCCTTCTGCTACCAACTGCTCAAGTGCTTCCCTGAAGACTGTATAATACAGAAATAAAACTACTAAGGTTGACATGAGCCACAGTGAAGGAACGTGAACTAAGGACATGCATTATTTCATGGGAGCAGTTATGCTACCCAGGAGGAAACCCTCAGGCAGGACAAGTTCAGTCATTCTCGATGTCCTGTCCAGCAACCACATTTCCAGCACCAATGTTGAGTGAAATGTCAGGAGAGACTTACAGTGTTTTACCTGTATAGGTCTTACCAGGATCAGCTTCCTGAGGAAGTTAGGGTCCCAGGCCCAAGTTGTTTCCTTGACTTTGGTACTGGGTGGCTACGGAATGGCTGCATGTCACAGAGCAGTGACAGAATGGCCCAGAGCCTGTTAACAGAGTCCACAGGACTGGCCTTATTGCTTCAAGCTGTGCAATGAACCGGAGAAAGTTGTTTTGCTGCCATCCATGACCCTGTACAAATTGGCTCACATATGGCTCAGCCATCCAAAGCCAGTCACAGGTCTTAGAGCCTGCAACACTTGAGGCAGGAGGGATGATCAAGTCATCCTGTCACCAGAAGAAGGACCTGAGTTTTGCCTTCTGATCAAGGAAAAATTTGCTAGTGATGTTCACCACTGGCCTTTTTTTGGACAGAACAAGCCAATTTGTGGTGCTCAAGGTTAGGATTTTGGCAGTCTATCACCACAAAAAAAAAGATAGATTAAAAACTTCCAGATTAAAAACCAAACACAGCACTGATCTGATATTGTAAAAAGATGCCTAGTAATAAAGAAAGAGAAAGTAATACATGCATCATAAGATATCAAATCAAGAGAAGTTGTCTGCTAACTGAAAGAAGACAATAGGTTAATGTTATGTGTTGGAGAACTGCCTGCATCAGAAGCCATAAAGGCTAGAGTTTGTCTGTCTGAATGTTCATGTCTCTTTGATTGGTATTGAAATAACCATTAAAGAAAGCATAATTCTAAAGATTTCTCTACGCGAAGAGCCATGCTGCCATTTTTGAAAATTAACTTTTTAAGAAAATGGCAGGCCAAAATAGCTGATATCCTTTAAAAGTGGGGTAATTACTAAACCCATGAATAAAACTTGAAAAACTGATATGAAACTGCAGCATTCTTGCAGACATATTGTCCGTGGTCAAGATATATGACAGAACTCTGGGCACCTACATGTAATATATCTTAAAAGGCTTCCTAGAAAGGTCTTGCTAAAAATACTGCTGTCTGCCTCCATAGTTTAATGCTTTCAATATGTTCCTTTTAAAATGCTTATGCCCAGAAATTGTACTAAGGTGACTGTACTTTTAGAAATTCCTTAAATGTGAATAAAATCAACTATTTTAATCTGATATTGATTATAATATGATATATTCATTCACAATGTCCTTCTGCATTTTTACCTCTTTAATGAATAAAGGGAATTTCATTGAAGATATTGAATTTATTTTATATTCTTCATGAAACACAAGGAAATGCATTTCTCTTAATGGAGAGTTAACTAGTCTTCAGACATCATGAGTTTCTTTGAAAAACCATGTACTGTCTTCCAGTCCTTTACACTGAGTGCTTAAGAAAAATATTGGAAGAAGCCATGATGGTTTTAAAGGAGAAGGAAAAATCAATAGGCAGCTACTTAGAGTATTGCAGCATGCAGATAAGCAGCTTTGCTAAGTCTGAACTTTGCACAGCAACATCAATACAACTTGTAGAACAATGAACTTCAATACGAATGCTGTGGAGGGAGAGAGGAGAAAATGCCTCTTATAAACAAAGCAGTAAAAGGTGTTAATGCATGTTGACAAGGGCCTGCATGAGTAAATTACTATGTTCAAATACTTTGCAAACCAATTCCTAGCAATAACTGCTTCAGAGAAAAAGGCATGGAACTGATATGGCCTATTTGTGTGAAATGCAACCTTCTACAGTGACAAAATGAACACATTCAGAAAGGCTTCATTTGCACAGGGTGCATCAAGAGAAGAATTGATACACTTATTTATTTTGCACAGAATTTAAATGTCTGTATACAAAGAAGTATTTAACATATTATAAATATTCCATTGTAAAGTATCTGAAATATTTTGTTCATCACAGCTTAAGTGTACACTACAAGGATTATATTGGCATTGGTCCTGGATAACTGCATTACACTTATGAGTGGTGAAGGCATGAATAAGATATTGGTGATATGAAAGAAAGGATGTGGTGAGGTGTAAGAGTTTTAAGCACTCACTCTTTATATCTTAAGAAAAGAGTTCTTTGCATACTTGGCTATTTATTCAGCTTTCTCAAATGGAGTAGTGACAATGATCTAGCTTTCAGACTTTCCAAGCACTGAGTGGGGCTGAAATAGCAATTCCAGATGTAAAAGACAAATGCTTCTGTCAAAGTTCTAGCTTTGCTGGGAAGTCTGGCTTCTAGGAAGTTCTTGGGCAATCCTTTGGAGAACTTCAAGTGTTCATCTGTCCTCACACCTGTGTCTGGAAGGCATAATTAATGGCCTGCCAAACTTCTGGTTCCTTATTTTTGGGGAGCATCTGATAGTTGTCTTACTGAGCTTTTACTGTCTCTTAGTATGTGTATTGAGGATGAATATAATGCTGGAGACTGTTTGATTTGGGTTAATCAAACCAATTGTTAAAATAACAACTGGTCCCTCAACTAGTTGTTAGAAATTGCCATCAGAAACTCTTAGCATCCTCGTGGCTGCTGCCCCCTTCTCTGTAACTTGGACTGCATGTATGTTGTTAGGTGAGCAATTGCTTTTTCCCTGCCCTTGCACACCCAAACCTTTGAATCCTGGCCCCATGGATTCCACACACACACAGGAGCTAGACTTGACAGCATGGCAGGAGTTGTTGGTTCCTCCTTCCTTATTGTGTATACAGAGGATTTAAGAAAAACAAAAACAAACCCAAACAAACAACAATAAAAACAACCAACCAACCAAATCACAAAACTTTATTATTTTTAGTAAAATCTGCCCACAGAGGTTTAGGTCTCTGAATGATAATCTCTGAAAAACAATCCCCAAATAATAAATAAACACTAGTGTTTTCTTACTGGAGTACACTGTCAAAATCAGATGAGAAATCAACCACTGCTTAAAATGCCAAAAATTAATTTGCATTCTCAGAATAACTAGACATTTTGGTAATGACAGCATGTAAGTTTAAATGTGTAACTGGAAAATGTAAGGAAAAATATTAGAAATACAGCCCAAACCAAACAGTGTAAGACTGGGAAGTAGTGATCTCAAGAGTATGCACCTTGTTTGATTCCTAAAGTAGAGCAGATCCTAACAGAACCTTTTAACTGTTAACTAGATCAATTATAAGCAGAAAATGTGCTCATTTTTATGAAAACATAACAGCTAAATATTTTTGCTGTTTATTTCTGCATTTTAAAACTATGACTATTGCAGTAGCAGGGAAAAAAGTGTAATTGAATGTTGTTTTAATTAAAAACATAACAAAAAGTGACCCTTCGTTACGACATAAGCAATTTCAGATGCTTTCATTTAAATGTTTAGAACAGTTTTAATATCTGATTTTTAGATAATTTTAACTTTCTAAAGATTACATGATTTCCTGCATTGATCTTGTCCCAGAAAAAAGATAATCTTTTAGCAAGAAGGCTTCAGTATACAAGGGAAAACAAAAGGTTATGGCGTTGTAAGATCACTGAGATCAGATCCAGGGATAAATTTTGGGCCTTTGTCAATCCTTGCAGGTCATTTACTGCCTCATGACTTCAGAGAACACTACAGACTCCAGTCTTTGTGGCCTGATGTCTCCTGAATGTCACCCAAAAGTTGTGCTTTGTCCAGAGAACTTTTATTATGCAAGACCCAACCCAAAATGCTGGGGTTTTTTTGTTTGATTCTACTTATTTGTTGGGGTGGTTTATTGTTTCTGTTTGTTTGAGTTTGTTTTTTAAATTTACTGTTCAGAACAAGCATAAGACCTTTAATCTAAGATGATGGTATTATAAAATGGCCAACTACAACTTCAGGTTTGTCTTTCTAATACTGTGATCAAATATGTTAATCCTGTATGACGGTCAGGAAGAATCAAACTGTTCTTGTTGCCCTTCTGTCTTGGATGGTTTCTTAAAAGTCTATCCAAACTTGAATGCATTGAAGCTTTTATTGATTTTTGTTTTACTGTAAGTGTTTTTAAAATTACAGACTTACCAAGATCTGAAACGTTTTGGTATGGTTGAAATAGGCACTCAAAACACTTGCAAGGTGTTTTTTGCAACTTGCTTGGAACACTTTTCTATCACTTTTGGGAATTTGAACTAAGCAATTTTAGAGAATTTTTAAATAATCTGAATATTTCTGTTTCTAGTAAAGTTGCATTAACATTTTTGCTCCTGGTGTCCATGTGAACATGGAATATGTCTAACTTCTATTGCCTTTGGTGACTGTAAGCTACAAATCTGCTGTTTTCAGCTAGTTGCTTGAATTTTGGTACTTATGCTTGCCTCACACATGAAAGCTTGACTGGTCGTTGTTATTGGCATGGGTTAAAGCTAACTGTATATCCCTTCCTAAAGCTGAAGCATTCAGCTCCAAGCAAAACACTTTAGCAAGTGTGAAGGCAACACAACTCTGTTTGCCTAACCACAGCAGTGCTGTGGTACATCCACTTGAAGACCCAGCTCCATGCATTTCTCTGGTCTTCTTACAACAATGTCCAAGATATCACTACTGTGCACTTTGATTGTCTTCTACACTTTTCTTTCCTGCAGTGGGAAATGTAAATCTAAGCGTGACTTATGAACATTCTCCACTATTGCTCTGATGGGGTTTTTCTGTTTGTCACATCTCTGCCCTCTGTGACTACAGTGATTTGTTACTTTTATGTCCTTCTGAGATTAATGTTATCTGATGTTGATTTGAAGAACTGGCAGTGTAGCCAGTCTTCCATTTATCTCAGGGAGAGCACTGGAACTAAATCATTACTCTGCTGCTGAAATAAAGGAATTATGCAGGGGCTGCTCAGCAGTGAGGACTGTAAGTTTGTTCCCAAACCAGTTTGGCTTACTGAAAAAATAACTGCTGTGTGAATAAACCCCTGTTCTGCATCTAATATACCATGCTATCCATCCAAGTAAGTGAAAAGGCTGTATTTTAAGTGCTTATTAACATGAACCACTCAGAAAATAGGGTGTATATTTCCAAGGGAAGTCAGGGAAAAATCACTCATCATTTTTGCTTAATTCAAGATCTCCTCTGGACACATTTTGAAAAACTCTGCTTATATATGTTCATGGGTATCAGTTTGCAACTTATAAAGTTGTGATGCCAAATGAACTGTTTCTGCAGCAGGTCAAAATTCAAGGCTCTGAGTACACAGCAGAATACTGTTGATTCTTAGCCCCAAGAGAGAGGGTGGGCAAAATATGTGAATCTGATTTCGAGGATTGGTTTCAGAACAGAAAAATTTAAACAATCTATCAGTTTTCATATCTTTCAGAACAAGGATTGCTTCCCACTTAATTCCTCTTTTCCTTTATAGGAAATGGGGCTTTATCTGCATATTGCTGCATGCCATCCTTTCATGTTTCCATTTCTTAAGATTTTTTTCTTTCAGATTTTGCATCCATTGTGTTTGTATGTACAGTATTATTTAATCCTAAGAAAGAGCAAAGTGTTTGATTTTCGTACTTTTATGGTATGAATGCTGTCATTTTGGGGCACCTACTTCCTTTTTGACTAGGAAATGAAATTTCCAAAGTTTACATAGTCAGTTTCTCTTTCCAGTCCTACTAGATACATTTCTCTCAGATGCAGTTATAGTTTGAGGAACCACCTCTGCATATAGAGGAGAATAAACAGCAAATATCCAATGACTTATTTTGCCTCTTGGGCTTCAGTATTTGAAGACATTTGTTATCTGTGAACAAGGATTCAGGTAATATAACAGGAATTATTACTGGCTTACGGATAATGTTAAGCTCTTTTTATTCCATATTTATAAGAAATCAAATGACCTATGAATCCTTTAACAAATGTATAAGCACAAATTTAATGCCATGAACTTCATGAGGAGCAGTCATTCACATTTAAAACATAACAAAAACATTGCAATTGAGATTACAGTGTCAGAAGATTAAAAATACTGCTTTTAATAACAGAGTATCACCTCAGCTGTTTGGAAATGGAAATGTAAATATGTTAAACATATTTAAAAATGTGGTGCACAAAGTGTTATAATGAAATGTAAACCAAAGACTTGGTTTACCAATATTGACTTTTGTATGTATCAGCAAGCTGAGCCAGATTTTGGAGACATTTAACTAATTTATTCTCACTGTTGTGAGGTTTGGAGAGCTGGTTTCAGCAAAAGAGTTAAAATATACTATTTTCTTATGCTTTTAAAATATGGTCTGAATACTTAAATTTTCAAGAACATAGGGAAAGTAATTTTAATTGTACTGTCTAGATTGTTCTAAGTAGCATTTTCCATACTGTTTGCTAAGCAAATTCTACCTGTGATAAATGTAAGCAGTGTGGAATGGAAAAATGCTTCGAATTTGAAACTTTCCCTGCAATGATTTCACACCTAATCATCATTATGCTTTTTTGAGAACCACCTCTGAAATGGAACTCCCTATACAGGCAGTCACTTATATGCAATATTTACTCAGATGTTACCTAATTTCTGTGATTTTCCTAACATAAGAAATTGGGGAAGGGACATTGTTGCTTGAATTTTCTTCAAAGTAATCAATCATAACAGAAAATGAAGGCAATATTAACTTTCAAACTGCATTTTCACTTCCCACAGACATGTGTTTTATTATTATGGCTAACAGCGTCAGCAGGCAGACTAGACATAGACTCATTGCCAATTAATATAAAAATTCCTTTCTTTGATTTACTAGGAGAGACTGAGGGGACAGAATTGTTTTATTTTATTTAATGCATTTCCTTTCCCCAGGCTTCACCTGATTGAGGCATTTGCTCTCTGTGGGTCAGTGTACTTTAAAGTTATTAATTACTTCAATCTATACTGCTTAATTAAAGCTTAAAACAAAAATAAATTCGTTGTGTTTGATGCAAATGTTGTCAGTCTGATGGGATTTTAGCAACATAATAGAGCCAATAGGTTTGTTTTGTTTACAGCGATACTGGATGACCTTGAAGTGTTCATCTGGCCAATGTGGACTCTTTAAGATAAGAACCCAATTTCTTTTCTTCTCTTTACCTGTGTTAGGATTAACAGTTTGCGTTATCAAAAGGATATTAGTACATGACAAGCCTACAGATATTTCTTCCATTATTTTGCTTGCTGTCACTTGGAGCCAGCATGAAGGCACTGTCAGCAGAACTCATTTGTGTTTGACTTCAGCTCTGGCTGTACAAAGAAGAAGGTAACGTTAATATTCACCCTCCAAGATTTCCTCTTGCATTTCTTGAAGTATCATTTTGTGACTGAGCAGAACAACACCTTGTTTTGTTGCTCTGAGAGGCAGAATTTAGAAATGGAAAAGTTATTAGATTGAAACAGCCGTTTCCCTGCATCCTTAGAACACAGCAGCCAGATTAGGGGTTAGGTATTAAACTCTTCCAAACCTTCTCTCCTTTGCTGGAATGATTAAAGTCCAAAGGACTTTGTAGTCAGTATCATTTAAAACCAGCTGGGCAAGAAAAACCTTTTCAACAAGCCACAAAATACTCTGCCCTATTCTAGAAATCAGTGATAGCTGCTCTGCTATTTCAATACTTTTCAGTTGCCAGCCAGGACTAGGAGCACATGTTCTTTCCCCAATAAAAACAAAAAACATTTTCAGTAACCAACTCCATTAAACTACATTTTTATCCCAAATTCCACATTTATGCAACATACCAGTTTGTATCCAACTGTTTATTTCAGGTTCACTCTCTGTGAACAGAACTTGTTTTTGATATCCAGAGAGAGATTTTTTTATACCTTTTGAATAACATAGATGTTCTGTTTTCTTTTGAATAACAACTATGGCCTCATGAGGTGCTTCCTCCCATCTTCCTCCCTTCTGTAGTACAAATGTACTCCTTTAAAGGCAACATCTGGGCTGAAGTTTTCTCCTGCTTATATAAAAACAAATGTTAAAAATGAATTTTAAAAAGGTCATTGTATGGGCTATGAGTGCCAATCTGATATAGATGTTACTCAAAACTGAACACAGGCAAGTGCCCTTTTGGCTAAGATCAAGTTTAACTCTGGTTTAATATCTGAATTATATTACATACAGAATTTTCTAGGGTGAAGCTTGAAAAAATGGTGTTTACTTTTCACTAACTTTTTTTTGTGTGTGTTGTACACTCTTAAAGATGTAAGATCCAGCATTTGAAACCTATTTATGTGTATGTATCTCCTGTAAGTTGAACACTTTTACAATACCTTTAAAAATTTGGCTCCCAACAACTCCAGCACTCACTAGTCTACAAACACTTGCATGGTATTACAGGTTGCTATGCTGCTGATCCTGAATGACAAACCTTCTCCTTCTACCCTGATATTTTCTATGTGTATAATCTTTCCACTCAGAACACTGTGAAGATCCAGATTGTCAATATGTACCTTGCTGGTTAGAAAATGCTGTCTCCTTCCTCCTGGGACTGCTAACACTCAGGAAGCAGGCTGAGCTGAAGTGCTAATGGACACAGAGGAAATAAAAGGCAATAACAGGAGTTTAAAGAGGAAATGTACAGAGAGACAGAAAATGCATGAAAATCTCTTCTCAGCTTCCAAGTCGTATGTTTCTGTCACGTGGAGCCTTTGCTGCATGGATTTGGCAGGCCCTTTAGTGGAACCTATAGCTATCTGACAAGAGTAGAGGCATAATGTCGATTTATCTGAGTCAAAAAACCCACTGAGTTTACTGAAGCATGAATTTGCACTGTACCTTAAAGCGTAGCCATGGTTATACAAGCAGAATTTCATGTTTATATTCCCATTGCGTTAGAGAGATTTTCACAGAGGTTTTCAGAGAGATTTTATTGCGTTGAGCAGAGTCCTAACACAGGAAAGATTTGCTCAAGGTATGCAAGTTCATGCCTTCTTCGTATACCTGGCTAAGTTACTGAATATTAAGTCTTGTGTGTGTTCACGGAAGCACTGAAAGAAGGTGCACAGAGAAACATAAACTTAGGTATATATTTTTTACATCTGCAAATTTTTGGGGGGGTTGAGAATGTAGTTGCCTTCATTTTTCTAGAATATACAAAGTTGGGAAATAATATAAACATCATGCACAAGGGAAAGGTAAACAGCAAACAGCCAGTTCTGAAAAATTAAACTTCTGACTGTGATATTTTTTTAAATTATGTGATATTTGTGGGAGTTTAGCCTCTGCAAAACAGATCAATAAATTGAAAAGTTGTTGTTCTGCAAAAGCTTGATCAGTTCATGTTTGCAATTGTCTTTGACTCAGTAATTACATAACTCTGGATTGTCACATCCTCATGCAATGACTTTATTTCCCTTTAGTGTCATCATGTCATATTTAAATTAGTTGATAATGACTTTGGTTGGGTCATACCTTGCGCTTTATAACTGTTACCAATTTTGTGGACCTCATGATACTGTGTAATGTTAATAAATTCACCTCAAATTTAGAATCTCTCACTGTTTAATGCAAAAAAGTGGAATTGCTGATGTGTTGGTTGTGAGTGTCATAACCTGAGTTATCAGGTAACGGGAAAACAGATATTTAGGCTAGAAAGGATTCAGTTTCATTAAACATCTCGGATATCACTGTTGGGTTTTTTTATTATCTGATGCAAGACCTTTCAGATGGCTTACTTTAAAATGCACGTAGATAAATTTTCTTAGTTGTATTTGATTTCCCCATGTCCATGCAGGCAGTCCTTTAACTTTCAAAGTTAAACCAGAGAAAGAACGATCAGCTCATGAAGAATGTCCTCAGCACATCTGGGAGAGTCACACACAGAGGACCTCAGTTATTTTAAGCTAGTACCTTTGTCCAGAAATAGTGAACTGACTGTGTAAAAGTTGATTATTATGGCAAGTGGATGCCATTGGCAGCAGTTGGATCAAGGTATTTGAAGAGCAGCATGGCCAGTTATTTTCTCCGTGCCCAGAGCCTAGGAGCAGCACTGGGGCTGGCCAAAGGCTCAAGAGAACACTCTGGTGTTACTCATATTCTGGTTCCTTGCATTATAAATCACACTGCATTGACCAGAGGGTCAGTCCTCTGAAGGTGTTGTCATATGATAGGGGATGCTGACATTACTGGCGTTCTCCTAACAGAAGGCAATATGTGGGTGTGAAGTAGGCTTAGAGAACATAAGCTCTGTACAAACATCGTGCTCTTTCTGTAGGTTAATCAGGTCTTTAATAAAAGACCATGAAAATGTCAGCAGTCTGAACAAATAAACCAGAATTGTAACTGAATGTTCATTCAAACAAAGAAATATAAACCCTTTTGTTATTAATGTTCTTCACACAGAGAGAAAGTGGATTAGAATTCTAGCTAAAACATGTATATGTTATAAATATTATCTATAAATTTAATAACAATTGAATATGCATTACACAATAATCTTATAGAGGTGATCACACTTTAAGTCTTGCAGTCCAAAATATTTTTAATGAAAAATGGTTCTTGGTAAATAGATTAAATAAATAGCAGAATTAACTAATTAAGCAACCCTTTGTATTGGATTAATTAGGAGATGATAATGATAGGAAGGAAAAGATGATAATTTTTTTTATCAAGGCAAGAAGCCAATAATTTCTATTTTTGGTCAGAAATATGAAATACTCTTTAGCCAACCTTTTCTTGCAGGTAATGGTGAAATACACTATCCATGGAAATATATTTTTCTGAATACCAGTTGATGAGACTGAAGGATGTCTAATAATACCTGCTCTTAAAAGATCTAATTATTTTATCTAGAGTTCTATATCAGATTTTACCTATGATCTTTCCAGGTAGTATTATTCCTATGATACTCTTCTGGGAGGGTTTTGGAGGGGTTTATGTGTCTTGTTTTTGTGAGGATTTTTTGTTTTAATAACATGAAAACCGGCTATAACACTTCTCTCTCTACTCTTAAAATACTGTAGTAATTTTTTCCTTTGGTTTGCTTGCCTGTAAAATAAGACCAATATAATGACTGATCTCCTAATCAGTGGAATGTAGGTAGATAGAAAAATAATATGTTTTGTACACTGCAGATAGGTGGGAATACAGTTAGTAAAGTAATATAGATTAAACTGCAGCAAGGAAACTTTACATTTGGTATAAGGAAAAACATCCATGCTTTAATACTGAGGATATGAAGCATTGGAACAGAAAGCCTAGCTACACTCTGTAATTTCTTTTCTTTTTTTTAAAGAAGTAGTTAGACAAATATTGGGACTGACAGTCATGTCTGATCTTTCTCTGGCACAGGGGATCGACTGTGTAACCTTTGTAGAAGAATGATGGTGGAAGGAATCATGCATTACTTATCTAAAAAGACTGATGAGAAAGTCAGTATGTACTTCATCATTTTTCACGGTATGAAATGGTTTCTGCCTTTTTTATTTATTTCTTTTCAATGTTTCCAGATGAAATGAAATGGGTTTTCCTACATTCTATGATTCTATGTACCTTGCCAAAGTTGATCATACCTGTAGAATCACAACCACATCCCCTGGATCCTCCCTATGCTCTCAGATTTGCCTCTATTTGCATTGGCCAGCTGGAGAGAAGGTCAAAATGAAGATTTATACTTAGTGATGCAAGGTAAATTCTAACTGACATCTGATTTTGGCAATGCTTCTTCTCTTTTATATGCCGAGTTCTAAGCTCTGGTTTTTTGGCAGTTTTTGACACAGGTGTGATGTAGTGTCATCCTGTGGATTCAGGATGGGTGGAGGCAGGAGATAGGCTCAAAAGAATAGGTTTGCAGCAGGTTTACAGGTAGCTTGAACCACCACAGCTAAAGACATGAAGGTGTTATTCTAGATTATCAGGTTCTGAATAGCCAGTCCTCTGAGATTTTTTGAATAGTGAGCATCATTTAATCCAGTATATTGTAGAAGCAATAAAAACATGTAATTGTAATCCAGAATTTATTTGTCACAAGCAAAACGACAGATAAATAAAAATGCTTTGTCAGTGTTCTTTTCTTTCATAGACGTCTTTTTTTGTTGCATATTGCAAATGTCAGTGCAGGTAGGTCTACTTGCAAGGAATTTTTGGTCTAACCATGCTAGTCACCTAACTAAGCTCAGTAGCACAAATAGTGTTCATTATGCCAGGACAGTTGAATCCAGAATGGAACAGAAAAAAAATAACATACACAGGGCAGCTATAGTATAAATACAGCTATGGCAGTGGGACTATCAACTGCTGTCTACATGGAAGCAAATAAGGCTGGAATGGGGCTTTCAAGGAGTCTCTTAAACAGCACCATGTTTTGCAGTATCTATTAAAGAGAAAGACATCAATGAGAGCAACAAATGGGATGTGAATTAAAATATAATGTGATGCATTGTGTCACAACTGCCCATGGAAGACAAATGCTTTATTGTTTTCTGTGAAGAAAATAGCAGTGCCTATTTTGAAACTTTGTAATCAGTTAAAATAACAATCTGGAATTCATGCAATAACAATTGAAAAACCTGTAATGGCCACACCATTAGATGGGTAAGCTGCTATTGGGTAGCTGATCTAGCTTACTGATTTTAGACCAAAGCATAAGAAAGCTTTCATCATCATTAGTCTTGGCAGAAGCTGTTTGAGTGTCTAACAGAGTTCCTGTTGGGTACTGTTCCTGCCACTGAACATACTATCCAGACATTACTGTTGATAGCTTTGCCAGTGTGTTTATGAGAAAGGCCAAAATCTGAAGAGGCACAGACTAAACTAAGTCCTTCCTTCCTTCCTTGTCATGGCCTTGATAGTGTACATGGATAGGAAACCTATTATTACCTCTGCAGTGCCTGTCTCATGGATTAATTGCAGAATTTAGTCTCCCTGCATGTTAACATGCACTACTCTCTCAGCAGCAATAAATTCACACGAAAGTACCAGTAGTTCACCAAAAACGTTGAGTCCTGTGCACTTTTGATTCACCTCAGGTGCACTGTGCCTGAGATTTCATATGAATAAGTCTGCTTGATTACTAGTGCATGAGAGGAGCCATATTACTACTTTAATTACTTGTAATGAAGGATCACAAGATGGTGATGTCATCATTTTAAGACTTGCTATGTCTAAGTGCACTGCCAGGAAGAGGAAAGATGAATGATGATTTATGTACCTTGGACAAAATTCAGATAAAAACCACTTCAAAAATGTTAATTATTTGAGGTCATTTTCTATTACATAGGATCTATTCTTTAGAATTTCTTCCAGGTTAATAGGAGTGTTCAGCCTGGGTTGCTTTGACAAGAAAAGGCAGCAACTCTGTGGGGGAGGGAAAAGAAAGAGACAAAGGGTGTGATTTATCGATGTGCACTTTGCTATTTGTGACTAACAAAGAGATGGTTCACAAATGTCTCAGACTCAAAGCTGTGATCTGTCAGAACTGCTGAGCTGGGAAAATACTACCACTAAGTAAAAATAGATTGGTCAGCAGTTGCAGACTTATCTGTAAGCAGGTCAGCCCATACTATCTGCATGTGCAGCAGGCAGATCATTTTGCTGGGTTGGGAGTAAGATAACTTTGTTGCTGTGTTGTGTTTATCAATCAATGATTTTAATTAGTTACATAATTGACTAATAAAAATCCTCACTTGATTACTTTTTTTTTCTTTTTTGATCTAACACTTGCTTTCTTGCAAGGTGATTTTTCATTTGAACTAGATACTTTATTATCAAAGTGCAGAAGGTTTTTATCATTTCTGAGGGAGTAACAGTAAAAGTGTGCTGAGGGGAAGGAATACTGATATCTGTCGGAAAAAAAAGATATTAAAGGTACTACTGATCAATGTTAGTCTGATAAAAAGTATTTGAAGGCTTTGTGAAATAGTTGTGAGGGTCCACACATTTTTTTGAAGTCTACTGCCATTTGCCAAAAATACAGTCCTCCTATGCTTCATAATAATGTTGATTGCATAATCTCTAAATACCTTTGTATTTACTAAATAATAAATCTAATGTTTATTTACACTTTTCTTAGCACCTCAACACAGTTATGTGTATACACACATCCATTCCCTCTGCTTTGAATAGGCAAACTGTGTTATCCTGGGTAGTTAAGTGCATATGAATTTGCTCATCATAAGTCTGAGGCAAGTTTTGCTGTAGTTAGCAGGACCCATCACAGTAAACATGTGATGACATTGACTTGGCTCATAAGATCCTAATCCACACATGTAGGTCATTATAGTTTGTGGTATTGGCAAATATGTTACATATATCACATAAATGAGTTTGGAGACTGCCTGGAAACACTCAAAGACCATCACAAGTAAGTTGTACACTAAGTCTTCCAGGGGAAATGGACTGAGCTGCATACTACGGGTTGGGTTGGAGGACTTTCGAATAATAGTCTTGAAAAGAGCGAGTTTTGAATAAAAGAGTCTAAGCAAAGCAATTTCTCCTGGCATATGGACCAGGATTCAGTTTTATTTTTCTTCATCTCAATGGCTTTATACTATTCAAGCACTGAATACTTTATATTATACATTCCAGTTCTGTCACTGACCACAGTGGCTGTTTCCCTTGATTGAGAAAATGTTCATGTTTGCTTGTTTCTGTCTTGAGACATCTATTTTATTAGGCTAGTGACCCAGAACACGAACACAGTAATGTGATTGAAGTTCTCCAGAGACTATCATCAGTTCACCCACAGGCCTAGGAGCCTGACGCTTGCAGGATCAGAGTGAATTACATATTTATGATTTTCAAGGGACAGAGGCTTAACAAGGAAACATCAAACTGACTCAGAATGAAGCAGCCTGGCAACTGACCTTGTCAGGTAGTGGGTGCTTTGTGAGGACTGTAAATCACAGGGAATGAGGATGGCACATAGCTAAACTTACATGGGACTCCCCACCAACTTCAAGTAGATGGGTGAAACTTTCCTTTGTCTCCTGCCTGTCAAATACTGTGGTCCAGGTCTGTATGTATTGACTCCCAGCTACTGATTCTGGGCAGCTCACTTTATATCTCTAATAGTAAACCTTTTTTTCACTGAATCACTTTGAAGATGAAAAAATAAAGAAAATAAAAATAGTAATAATAACAATAATAATTCTGACAACAGGGAGCACGTGGTTGATGTTCATGCAGCACTGAAAGCAATGGACGTCAATGATTTCCATGAACAACACTGTATTTGTATTACAGAAAGATAAATCATAAGTTTTTTTGCACTGGAGCAACAAAGGCAAACTGTGTTATTCTAATACTGGTAGGGAGCTTGTCTTCTGGCATCTATCTAGATGCAGTAGTAGTAGTGTTTGCCACAGCAACTATGTAAGTAGGAAATGCACCACCCCTGCTAAGGCACCAGAGCTCTGCTTTTTGGTACCTGATGGTGTAAATGCCTATTGTTAGCTCTAGTTTCTTGAGCCATTCATCTCTTTTGAGTAGCTACCAAATGATCTGCTTTCTGCAAAAGAAGAACATTACTGTAATTATTCTGTGTGTGTAATATTTCCAGCTATGAGTCTTTGCTAAGCTTCAGATCACCCTTATGGAAGAGCAGTGAAGCAGATGATGTGAAGAAGGGAAAACTGTCACTGACAGATCCTGTGTTTCAGAGCATGTCCACTCACACAGGGGAGACACCGAGCAGCTGCCTCAGCCAGGCCCTGAAATCAGCTGGCTGGTGACAAAATTGCTGGGTTTATTCACTAAAGTTCAGTGCAGCTGATGAAACCCTTCTGCTACGAGCTGTGGAGTCGGTATATGCACACTCTGCAGGGCAAAAAATATTGACAGGTGACACATTGTGTTTGGGAAAAAATTTCCTGACTTTGTTCCCTTTACCTTTAAACAGTTGTGATTTGTCTTTTGGTCAGTTTCTCAGTTTCATGCATGCTTTTGAATAAGAACTGTACAAATTTTTTGTAATGAAATCCAAACCTGCTGACAGGTTTTATTGTGAAGCCTACATTTTGGCCCTTTCAAAACTTTCTCCATGATCCTAGGCTGAGTGACTGTGAGTAGATTTTATTATTTCAGGTGGAAATGAATGCTGAATGCAGAGCTTTTGTATCATTTAACGTGAAACCAGGCAAATCTTGGCAATTTTGCATGAATTTTACTCTGTACTCTTCCAGAGGCTCAAATATGAAATTCAAAGGAAGGCCAGGAAAAGTGAAAAAGAAGCAAGAGATCTGGAAACAAAGTGGTCTTTTTGCCTTTCTTGACAAACAAGTAGAAGGATTTACAAAACTGTAATACTGAAGAGTTGCCGACAGTATGCAGTTTGCAATTTGCACAGCATTTACTCTTGATTTTGTTTAGAAGGTATTTTTGGTCTCCTGGTCATCTGCTTCAAATGACCAAATTAGTCACTGCATTCTTCTTGTTATTGATGCGATGCTTGGAGTCATTTTGCCTAAGTGCAGTATGTTTATAGCCTAGGCAAGTGCACAGAAAGACATTACTGTTTCAGATGGCTACAGAGCCTTGAAGCTGTACTTTTCTCAGGAAAGATGATGGCCCCTTCACCACTGATATATAACCAGCTATGGAATTAGAGAGCATGACACAAGAAATGAGATTTTTGAGGGCATAAAGAAAATGGAGTGATCATGCAGTGCAAAGGCAAACGCTGAAGAGAAAGGCTATGGGGCATAAAATACAGAAGGAGTCAGAAGATGCCATAAAGAGTACATGAGTCAGAAAAATTCTAGGAGTGGAAAAAGGAGTCTAACCTGTGTGGTAAGGATGATCACAAATGGTGATTGTAAAGAGATTAGTACTGCTAGAAAAGGCAAACTAGAGGGCTCAAATAGTGATTCATAAGAGCCCTGGCTTCAATAAGTACTTCGGAGAAGGCTGACAAGAAGTTGCATAATTGTGTAATTTATTCCATCATATCATTTACTTTAACTTAGAAGATACTACGATGACCAGAGTCTTGATCTGCTACCTAATGAGATGATAGCCCTGATGAATGAGCAGTGGTTTCAAATATTTTCCAATTCTCAGTAATACCCACTGCAGTGGTTCTATATGTTTTTCTTAGCTATGTATACATCGAGTCTTCTGCTTGAATAGCTACACTAATATTCTGTTTGAAAGTGGAAGCAATTTATTATACCCTTCCCATTCAAACAGCAAGTAATGAACCCTACAGAGAAACCTTTGAAGGAGTTTTTTCTCTATAAGTTCCTCCAGTAGTTTAATGCAAAAAAATTGGAATCTGTAAATATGTCTAACATGTCAATGTCTCAAAATTTCAACATTGTTATGCATAACATAAGCAAAGATAACTTTTTCTTAGCCACTTCTCTCTTCTGCTGGCTAGGACCAATAATATATTTCCCACCATTACTTTATTAACCAAATCATGTCCAGTTTGATGAAGACATTCAGATGTCTACTATTGCTACTAGTAAAAGCACATTAATAATAACATAATAACAATATAATGCTTGTTACTGACTAAAGGATAGCATTGAGGCTATTTTTAAATGTTGATTTGGTAGACTTGTGATGGTTTAGCTTGATGTCTACGAACTGGTTGATCTCTCAGGTTCAGACATGTTTCTCTATTTAAAATGTGGATATGAAAGTCAAACATTCTGTGTTTGACAGGAGGAGATGATTTTTTTGTTAGTTTCTCAGTAATGATGAGAGAATCCATATGGAGATCAGACTTCTGATTCAGAAGTATTTCATTTTCACTTCCTAGGCAAACTACAGTTTGGTCTGGAAGTAATGTGGGTGGTGCTATGTTTCAAGTTGAACATTAACAGGCAGAAGAGACAAAAGAAGAACAAAAAAAATACCCCTAAACACAGCCCTGAAGGAATCTGCCAAATGTGATCTGATCACAAAAATCAACACACCATTTGACACTAATAGATAAAATTTCTGGCTAAACATAGTGTTTTCTACTGTATTTCCCCATAACTGTCAACTCACGTGCATGCTGCTTTGGATTTGAAAGCACTTACCAGAGATCTTTTTTGACAAGAAAGAATCCTTGATTTCACATGTGCTCAACTAGGACAGCCTAAATAATCCCTTTAGTGAGAAGAACCAGGACATGGGTCCATGACAAGCAATATATAGTATAGAAATGACAGAAAATAGTGAGAGATGGAGGAAGGCATCAGCATCCTTACCAAACTGTGTTTGTATTGAGTGGATAATCAAAAGGTGAATTGCTCAATAAGAACATCAATTAATCTGTATAGTAGTGACAGGGAACCAACTCTGACTGGACATGGTTCTATTGCAACATGAGGATTCCACACACTGTTGGGCTGGGGGGATTTTATTAACTCAGATAAACAAACTATATGGATGCAGAAAGCAAATCTAATTTGATTGTGGCACAAATACACCTGTTTAGCTGCGGATGTAAGGTAAAAACTATTTAGAAATGGGTATTATTACAAAAATAGATCTTGTGTAATTTATTCCTAACTCATGGTTCTGTACTACTGAACCTTCTGTGCTGTTTGCTCCCTCTCATCTCTACTTTTTGATTAATAAACTTCCAAAAAGTCTAAGCTAGTTGTTATCTCAATGACATTCTCAATTTCTAATTACTCAGGTTACTTCTGAAATAAAGATATAGTGCCTACGCTGTTTTGAACAATTTTTTTTCCAAATTATCATGTGATGACTCCTTTTATGATTATCTAATGCAATAAACTATTGGGGCTTTCTTCAGTTTTATTTGTTAAATGCTGCCTGGAGTTCTAGGGTCACAATCCTCATTTTAGCACCGTGGAAACCAGCCTAATTTCTGTAATAATGTTTTTCCCTTTGTGCTGATTTTATCCAGTGTCATGAAATCAGAACAGGCAACAATCCAAAACACTGAGGCTTTTTGGATGAAGCACATACATTTTTAACAGAGCTTTTTTTTTACAGTTTTGCTACTAGTGAAAAACCTTTTATTTCTGTAGTCTCACTCCGTGGAAATAAGCTATCATTTTAATAAATATTCTTTTATAGGAAAATAACAAAATACAGTTTAAAAGGTTAAATGTTTTTCAGGCCTATGAAAAACATTGCAAGACAAATGAAAATGAAACACAGAAAATATTATCAGCATCTCTGGCTTCATAAAGCCTAGGCCATTATGCAGGAGTACACAAAAGATGCTCAGACCACTTCTATGTACACATTGCAATAAATATCCAGACCTTTTTGACTGTTTGCATTCTCTCTTCTACCAAAAATAATTGGTTTCATTTCCTTATATGTGTGAAGCATTGAGTTCTTATAGCTCATAACTGCAGCATGATCAGTACTACAAAATCAGTGTTATAGATGTTACACTGTTATTTTACATTGGCTCAGTTAAACTGTGCTTGGTATTTTAATGGGATTTACTCAGCATAACCCTTGCCCCTATTTTAAGCAAGAACTGGAGAAACATTAAGGCATAAAATTTTGAAAGTGCAGCTTCCTCTGGTTTCTTAGAGTTATGTCCACCCAACAAAGAAGCATAGTTAAACACCTCTCTCTTGCTCTCTTTCTCATGCACACACACATCTATATATGTATATGAGAATATATTCAATTTGGAACACTTCTGCTCTATCAACTTGTCTCACTATTTGAAATGAGGTTTTTCAGCACAGTGATCATGACTTCCTGTGTCTGCATACAACTGATACCAAAACCCATGCCCTATTTTCCAATTTCTGCATTATATATAGTAGCATTATGTAAATGTACTATGATTATTGGGATGACCAGCAGGAAAGAGTCCCTTATTTTGCAACCACCGTGATACCAGATCACAAGTGTTGGTTTGTAATGCTACTGATTTTATCTATTAGCACCCATAGCTTTCATTGTTCCACACAAAGTAAAAGAGTGTGCTCTATGCCATTTCAAGATTACATCCAAGAAAGGCATTCAAGAAACACATTCATAAAATTGTTAACACCCCAAGTGACAATCTGGCTCCAGGTGCATCCATTCTTCTACATGAAATGTTGTGCAGATTCAAGAGTCACTAGGGATACACCAGTGTGATAGATATTTTTTGGGTGGAGAAAATATATGGCTGTTTTAACTCTAGTATCATAACACAAGACTGAAGTTGCCAGTTCTGCTCCATGGCAGCACTGTTAGTTAAACAGTTTTAGGTCCGTTTAGCTATTTCAAACTCTCTCTTGGCTGCTGCTTGAAAAGAACAAGGGAGGTCACAGTGAGGCAGAGGATACTTAGAATAAATCTTGGCTGTGCGGTGGCTGAGGAAGGAGATACACCACTTTATCACATACCCTTTGTACAATGTTTAATCTAAATTAATTAAATAAATCAGTTGATGAAATCACCCTATAAATGTGACAGCACATCATCATTCACCCCAGCTGCAAAATCAGGGAGCAGATGGAAGACGTTGGATTATTCATTGAGCTGAAGTGCCATTTTGCTGGTCCTATTCTATTTCTTTTAACATTACTAGAAGTGCATGTGTACAAAGGGCCTGATTCTGCAGCTGCTTCTTGCACAGTACTTCACTGTCAGGAAACCTTCCACAAAAACTAAGCAGCTGCAGAAATATACCTTTCACATTTTTTTCACTCATAGGAGGAAAATCCTGGCCTGTGCTACACTGGTGAAAGTGAGAACAAAAGTTTGCTGTAAGTTTAATTGTAGTCTATTAAGAAGTGAAATGATCCTCCCTGTTGTCCTCTCATTATGCACTGTACATTAAACAGAGTTCTTTTAACAAGGGTAATTGTTTCCTCTGAAGTTCAAGCTTCAGTACTAACAAGCAATCTGGATTTTTCTCATTAGATGCAGCGCCTGAAACAGAAAACTACATGCTTTAGGCTGGCTAGAACTGAATATTCACCTCTACAACATGCGAAGTGAACAAGGAGGAAGGAGAATTATGAAATAAAAATCTTTTTGAATAGTCAGCATATCCCAAATGTAAACAGAGGTGACTTAGAAATTCCTTCTGGAACAATTTATAGTCATATGTAAGGTGGAGCTGCCAGCCAGGCTCCCTGAAGCAGTCTGATTGCCTCACCAAGAGCCTGTGCAAGTAGATTTACTGCATGTGGACCTGCATGCTGCTTGCAGCAGCTCTGGCAGCCTGCTCAAACCACCAGACATACTGTGCTCTGAGCTTTAGTCTTTGTCATGACACAGTGACATGGAAGAACAGGAGCTCATGATCGTTTTTTTCATCTTCAGGTTCCCAGTTTAAAAGACACATTGCAGATTGATGTGCATTCCTCATCAAAGAAAACTAACATGCATGTTGCCCCCTGTCCTGGGAGGGTACAGCAGTTCTGTAGAATCAAATAGGGTTGGCTTGCAGCAGCGTGTAGTCTCACTCAGAAGTGTACCAGACTAAATACAAATCCTTCCATACACTTTCCTGAATTTGAATTTATGGGTTTGGGTTTTTTTAAAATACTCTCTCCAAATTGTCACAAAGCTTTCATGAGTAGCAAAGGTAATCTCCAAAATGTGAATCAGATGGGAAAGGACGACAAGGGAATCCAAAAAAATGCCCACATCTAGGTACAAATGGAAATGATTCCTGATACAGGCTAAAGCCACTAGAAGACTGGAACTCATCTCCCCCTCTCACCTGAAGCTGGCATTAGTGTATTAACAGTGGCAATATATTAAACGTTCTCATGCTTATCCACCCAAAGAGTAACTGCTCAAGAGAATAAGAGACAGGGAAACCTCCCCTTACTTTACTGAGTGCACTGCTTGTTGGTGGCAATATGCATGGACAGAACACAAGCTGTAGAGAGAAGAGATGGGCATTTCTTTCCTCCCTGAGATGCCTGGGCACAGTAACTATATTGTGCCTCCCAGTTTCCCAGTCTGCAGCCTCAATGTTCATAGGCAGGAGCATGCAATGAGAGGTAATGCATCTATGTTGAGGTGAACACTCATCATGATCTGTCAGTCTTAAAATTTAAGAGTTTCCAGAAGCCAGTCTAATAGAACAGGGTCACTACAGAGCTGTGCAAGTCACATTACGTTATTCTACCTTCACATTTCTTCTTTCAAAGTTTATTTTGAAAGTTTAAGGGCTCTGTACACCTGCAGCTTAGTAGCTTACTATCCTTACTTCCTACTCTGTTATTTGCTGGGTATATTTGAAAGCTTAGACTTGCAAAACCAATCTTTAAGCACTTAAAGATCAAGAGTGACTTTTAATTGACACTAGCATTACAACCCCAGAACTACAAACCATGGATCAGGAACATTTGCTTTAAACAATTTTCATGTCTAAAACTTATGAGATAATTGCACCCTGTTTAAATTAGAAGATGAATAATTATGTTGTTTGTCTTTAATTGTGATAGTCAACAGCCTATTTGACAGGACCATGGTACATTGAAGAGAAAGTGAAACTGTTTAGCAAGAGCACATGTTATATGGTCTAGATAAAATACCTTAATGATTGCTGCTGTAAGAGAATTCTAAACTTGATCAGTTTCAGAAAAATACTGCAAAACGTTTTTTTTCCAGATTTTATTTCTTGTTTTTATGGGGTTGAGATTTATGCTAGTTTTTATTTCCAGCAATAAACTGAAAATAAATATGGGTTGGGATTGAAATGGTTTATACTGACCTATTGAATTAATGTACTTTTATGTTCTGATAATGGTTACAATGGTTTTGAAAACAAACCTTTGGCAGGGGGGTACACTGAGAGAGAAGAGAATGGATATCCTGTAATTACAGAATGAACAGAAACAATTGTTTGCAACATTTCTCCATTTCAGCCACTAACCTGCAAATAAGATGGCACACAAAGGTGGCTAATTTAATGAAGTAAAATCAGGAACTTTGTTGCTGTTGGGTTGGTTTAGGGTGGGTTTTTATGGTGTTATGGTTTTCTTTGGGGTTTTTGTTTGTTTGTTTGCTTGCTTGCTTATTTGTTGAGTTTTTTGCTTGTTTTGGTTTGTTAGTTGGGGTTTTTTTTTGCTAGGGGAGTATGTGTCTGCTTTCAGCTGACCTATTTATGTGCCAAACCATTTCATATTGATTTGTAGGGTCAGTAGTAGAGATCATAATAAAAAAAAACTTAAAAAGAGAAGTAAACCAAATACCAATACAATTAAGAAAATCATCATCTTAAAGAAAAAAAAAAACCAGCCAAAATGCACCTGCTTCCATTAGAGAAGAACCCAAGCAGCCTAATTTAGTTATAAGTTCAAGACTAGCCCTCAAAAAGCACCAGTGAAAGAACAGGGAGGTTCAGATTAGGCTGGGTTGGTTATATTGTTCTCTAAACTACTTAATGTTAACAACTGTTATGCAGCATGTGAGAGCAACTTTTGAACAGAAAAAGCAAGTCTTTGCCATGTAGATTAATCACAGAAAAGAAGAAAAATTGATGGCTGTCTGTGATTGTGGGATCCTGGGAGAGGTTGCTCATTTTTAACTTTCTGTCCCTCTGTTGTCTACACTATGATATTGTAATTCATTAATTGATGACAGGACACTTCAGAAACTAATAAACTACCTTGAGAACCGGGGGGATAAATTCTCTTTATCACATTTTAATGGTGATTTTATCAAAGAGTAATAGGTGATATGAGATCTTATTCTCTAAACCTTTCAGTTGCTTATGCTGCTGTTGTGACACATGGCAATCATAGCACACTCTGTCTTTATTTTACAAGAGTTCTGAAAACATAACTGAAGGGATCTGATAAACCCTGTGCATGATTTTTGTTCCAGAGCTGTCCTCCTACTCTGATGTAGGAAAGCTTCATAGTAGGCTTCCTTCATGATCCATAATTGATTTTGGGTTATTTAATACCTAATATAACAGTTGCAAATAAAGCAAAGAACACCCCACCTGATTTGTGAACATGATAAATAGCTAAAAATCTTTGTTGTTCCATTTATATAAACTCCAAGCTTTACACATTATAGCTTGAACTCCTTCTCACCTACTGCTGCTAGAAATGCAGGACAACTGGCCTCTAGAGCTGATAGATAGAGATAGGAAGCCAAACAGCCCCCGAGGCCCCTCAGGTCAGGAAGGATATTGAGGTGCTGGAGCAGGTCCAGAGAAGAGCAACGAGGCTGGTGAAGGGACTGAAGCACAATTGCGATGAGGAGAGGCTGAGGGAGCTGGGGGTGTTTAGCCTGGAGAAGAGGAGGCTCAGGGGAGACCTTATTACCCTCTACAACTCCCTGACAGGAGGTTGGAGTCAGGTGAGGGTTGGTCTCTTCTCCCAGGCAACCAGCAGCCGGACAAGAGGGCACAGACTCAAGCTCTGCCAGGGGAGGGTTAGGTTGGATAGTAGGAAGAGATTTTTTACAGAGAGAGTGATCAGACATTGGAATGGGCTGCCCAGGGAGGTGGTGGATTCACCATCCCTGGAGGGTTTCAAGATGATACTGGATGTGGCACTTAGTGCCATGGTCTAGTAGCCATGATAGGGCTGGACTTGATGATCTTTGAGGTCTTTTCCAGCCTGGCTGATTCTAGGATTCTGTGATTTCATAAATCTACTCATCCTTAAGACAGATAAACAACATGATCATATTTACAGAAAGAGTCACAGCTGTGGGTGTCCCTTACAAAATGAAATTAGTTTTGATTTTGTGTCATGAAAATGTTCATTAATGACATGGACTCTAAGACAGCAAGATCAGACAGAACAATGAATCACTGCAACAATAAATTAGTATCTTAGTGAGGGTGCACATGCCTCTCTCCTCTATCTGACATATATTAGCTGCTTTTCATGTAAGACTGCTGGAATTTGACTCTCTGCCCTTCAAGGAGGAAACTCATGGATTACAAGGATGAAACAATAAATGCATATAGCAATGCATCAAAAAAGGAACAACAGGCCCTATTGACCACCTGAATATGATAACCACTAAGAAACTAATAAAAACTGCACGTGGCCTTGTACCTCTCCATTTTGTTTGAACTCATGCTCAAAATAATCCTGCTATTGGAAATCAGCTAGCTCTGAGAAAGCCTTCAGCTAAAATTGCAATGCAAGTTTGAAACGCTATGTTTTGGAAAAATGATTTCAATATTTTCCTGAGAAGTGTACATCTGAAAATAAAGTAGCCTAAGTTATAAGATTTTTGAGGCAAGGAGCAGTTTTGCTTTGCATCTGCAAATTGTCTGATATGTTATTGGGAAATGGATAAATAATAGAAATTACTATTATTTCTTAACTTCTCCAGCAAAATGTAAACATTTTAAAATCCAGGCAAATCTACTTATCTACATGAAACTGCTATAACAAAAATATGTAATTTATAAGGAATATAAATTGCTATGTGAACCAGCAATACTGGAAACACTGAGATAGCACTAAAATTAATCTTTATAGGAGCATGGAGAGTACATCCAGAGATGTGCACAAATAAGTTTCAGTTTAGTTGCATATATAAAAAACTAAGAAGACCTATAAAAAAGAGAAGTTTCAATAAAATGATTGCAAGAAACTCCATTTGTGTCTAGTTGATTTTCTATCCAGATTATAATTGCAGCAAATATCTTTATATTTGGAAGCACAACTTTTCTCCCTCCATGTATCAAATAGTAGGACTACTGCATCTACACAATGTAGTGAAGGAAATGTCATAACCTTTCTCATCAAATAGTAGGACTACTGCATCTACATATGTCAAATGTCATAACCTTTCTTACCAAAGGTTCTTTCTCCTATGCTTAATTTAATATATATTGAAAGATCACTAGTTGAATCAATAAGTGTATTTCAAAGATGCCTTATTGACTTGTTTCTTCTCTTTTTATTTTAGAAAAGAAATTTAATAATTTTAATTAAACAGCAATATTTGCTCTTCGGAGCAAACTTTAGACACAAATTGGATGTATTTAATTATTGGGAAAATGGTTTTAATGTGATCTGGATAAGCAATAAAGCGAGACATTAGGTCATAATTTTCTAGATTTTTCTAGTTAATTAGTTTCGTGCCAAGAATAAAGAAAATTTACAGGATTACCAGTTTAAAAAGACTTGCCCTTATCAACCAAAAGTAGGGAAACTCATAAGAGATGTTAGGAAAAGCCATATATGCTTATGATCTGATTCACTTTTTATTTCTTGTCAGAATAGCATTACAGTTCATCAGTTTCCTTTGATGTCAATCAGCTATGTAAAGCATCAAGTAAGTTAGAACTCTAGTTTCTTTCTCATTGTCTCAGAGACAAGTGGAAGGTTTTAACAGTCCTTTGTGTGAAAGCTAACAGGCTCTACAGCAATTATCTGCTATCTCTCAGTAAGGGTCACGGAAAACTTTTCATTTTAAATATCCTATGTAATTGCTATTACTGACAATAAACATGTAGTAAAGGTGGAGTTGGTTTTTTTCCTTGAGAGACAGACCCAAGTAAACAATAGTTTGCGAAATGTATGCACATATCTATTTCATATCTAGAAATAGAAAGACCTATTTCTCAAATTGCATATAGCTTGAAAAAGAAAACTTGTAGTTAAGTTCATCACTTCAATTTTATGCTGAAAAAGCCAAAATTGCTGAACTTTGTATGCTAAAACACTTTGGTAGATGACTGGCCTGTAACAGAAAAGATAATCTTCCAAACTTGAATAGGATTGCAAACATTAAAATGCAGTCAGTGCCCAACCAGCCATCACTTCCTCCTCCATACATAGGCATGGCAATATTACAGTTTCTGAATGCCTAATGTTCTCTTCATACCTAATGAGACAAAAAACTTCATGCAAGAAGCTTCCAAGTAATTACTACTGCTCAGTACACGTGGATGAGATAAACAAGAAGGTAGCTGTGCTGAAAGGTTGTGCTGTGCCAGCCTAGCCACCTTGTTTCATATATCCTTTTGTTGAATAAGATAGGAAAATCCATTCAGAGGATGAGAAACTACTTCAAGCAGTCATGCTGCAGCTTCTAACAAACTTTTCAGAGCCGCTAGGAAACCTCTGTTAGCAAATATAAGACTGGGACAATAATAACCCTTCAAAAAAGATGTAAGAATGACGCTAGGAAACCTCTGTTAGCAAATATAGGACTGGGACAATAATAACCCTTGAAAAAAAGATGTAAGAATGCCAGCAGAGGAATATATGACAGTCTCTAGGACTTTCACATACGTGCCATTGAAGTCAACTGATATTTATAAGCATAACATGAAAGTAAATGGGAAGACATTAGACTTCTCCTAAGAATGCAGTTACATGTTCATTTATCTTGCTGGCAATGCATATTAAATAGGTTTTGGCACTCTTTCTTGTCCTTCCAGGTATTTAGTTCTACCATCCAGAATTATAATGCAAAATGCTTCTTAGTATTGGCCTCTGAAAACCTTTTACGTAAACTATGATGTATGTATATGTGCTCAGACATAAAGCTAGGTGACATCCAAGAGAAACTGGCCTACTAAAAGGATTTTAAAGAGAAAAACTGTGATCTTTACCAGTAGGAAATAAGTAGAAAATAAACCCTCAACCAAAAAAACCCACAAAACAGTCTTCAGAAAAAAAGAAAAAAAGAATATTTTCTACTGAACAATGGTTAAAGGTAGATATTTTGAAGATCATCTTAAAATATATGGCTAACTTCCTCTGACAGGCTACATTTCCAATTTCACACTTTCTGTGGGCTTGTGGATCAATGGCCCAGAAATTTTCCTGTTCACTCCAGTCAATTGTGCCCTGCAGTCTTGTTATGCTATGACTGGGCAGGCAACCAATTCCCAGCTTGCCACCTCCCTGACAGATGTTATTTCCAGGGATGCTGATAGCTTCTAAAGAAAATGTCAAATTAAAAGCACTGAGTAGTGGCCATCTCGCCCAGGACAAGTTTGGCACAAGGAAACAGAAACTGAAGTGATCCAGCAGTCAATCCAGAACCAAGAAAGCATGTGAGAGGAGGGAGAAATGCTTTCCTGGCAGCTGAGGTGGGCAAGAGGCATCCTAGAGAGCCCATGTCCTACAGGGTGCAGCACAGCAGCAGCTCTTCACCCCTCTTTGGAGCCATGATCACTCCCCAGTCCAAAGACTATTTAAAATGGAGAGGACATCCAGGCAAAATTACAGCTTCTTTCTTGCTCCAGATAGCTGTGTCAAAGAAGGAATCCTGTGGCCCCGAAAGCACATGAAGCTTTGAGGTTAAAGACAGGTACTTGTAACATGAATGATGTAACCCAGGGAGGTGCACCAATGTGGTACTTCAGAAACTTATACCACTGTGCTTGCAAATCACTGATGAATAAAAGCAATAATGACAAAATAAGGTGAAGACTGAAGAAATAGCAACCAAATTTTATAAAGAACAAAATAAAACTTCATAATGTAACTATAACTTAAACTGCCCTCCTGGTCCAAACAAGTTTAGGATTTTTTTCCCCTTTTGTTAAATTCACCATGAATTACACTTTGACTTTAAAGTAATCAAGACTTTTATGGCAACTGATCGGTATTCAACTGATTTTTTTAAAATCAATACATCGATTAATTTGGTGCCCTTTCACTAAATGACCTGAAAGACATTGTCATCCTCCTGATGAATCGTCTTGAGTTCAGGAGGAAAATCTTTTCAGGAGTACATCCCCTCTGGGGCACCAATGAGAGAAGAAAAGGCAATTTTTCAAAGAAGGGAGTGGAGCACAATCTCTAGCATGGAAATGCCTGAAAGCATACAGCCCTGGTGGATCACATACTGAGGAGGAGCCACACTTCATAGTTTTAAATCCAGAATCAGAAGTCCATACCCTGAGACACTTTCCAATACCACTGTAAACCTTACTGCATTAAGCAAATCTATCAAACAGACTGTTGTTGGCAAGTCACTTCAAACAGTGTTTTGAAGATCATCTTAAAATATATGGCTAACTTCCTCTGACAGTCTACATTTCCAATTTCATACATTATGTGGGTTCATGTATCAATGGCTCAATGGCTGGTAGTAAAGAGATCCCGAATGGTGGCGACAGAGGCAACACAACATCTGGTTTTGGAGATACAACTGGAGTTACAGGCTCTTTAAAACTTCTTTCATACTCTGTCTAGCTCTCTATAATGACACATCACATGTGCAAGTCGTCTCTTTTTTTTTTTGCTGAGATGACTACTATGTTTGCCAGCTTGCGAAGATGCAGTGGAATTGATTTCAGTTTCATGCTTAATGGCTGTGACACAAGTGGCACCTGCACACTGAGGAGCAGAGCTTCCCCAGCACTGACCTTTGGCCACAGCACTCAGGGCTGTAAATGGATCTTGGCAACCTACTGTTTTGTGGAACGGATTATAAAATGATTACTATGGAAATACAGGACACTAGCAGAATATTAGCAAAATAAAATATAAGCCAATAAATACAGCAGTTGCTTGTTGAAATATAATTTCCAGTCAGGCAACTATATAGCAATACAAGCAAAACAAAACATAGACAGTTTCTAATCCCTTTTAAGTATTTAGCCTTTGAATTGTCTGGAAAATTACATTAATGTTTTTGGTTAGATTTGGGGTTTTTTTGTATTTTTTCCCTAACACGTTGCCAACTCAATTTTCCCTCCTGCACCAGTCCAGGCTCAAAGCTCTTATTTCACCCTGACAGACTACTAGCTGAAATCAAACAATCAGTGTTGATTAAGTTTATAAAAATGGAGTTCCTCATCTTCTAATCAATATTTTTGTTGAATTGCAAAACCATAAATTTTCTTGCCCATTTACTTTATTCCCCTTCCCATACGAACTAACCCTTCCCAACTAGTAGTTAGGGATGTAACCTATTCATACATTAAAATGATCTATTACCCAAATCCCCAGGGTGCTGTTTTCTGTAATAGATGTTTAAGTACCATACCTTATATGCACACACAAATGCGCATGAATAGATAAATCACTGAAATCTCTTTGAGGTTCATCCCATGGAAACTGCACGTATCCCTTAATCCGTCCAAAAATATTGACCTTTAATTAACCCGAGTCACAAATGAACATGCAAATCTGTACATAAATTGCTTCTGAAATAAAGATGTTCTTAAAATCACCTCAATATCCCAAAGCCTGGAAGAACAACTGCAGAAGCAAAGGAACGGGTGAATAGTCATACACTGAACATCATTTTTCTGATTAATATACCTTATATTTTTGTCTTTATTTCCAGTATTCGTCTATTTACAATGCAGAATGAAACTCTATAAAACTTCACCCACCTTGCCATGGTTTTATTCAGCTGTGACATGAATGAGAATGCTGCAGAACAGACTGTGTTGCAATTTTTGCAGAAGCATGTATCACATGAGGTCCTAAAACATTAACTGCTCTCCCTACTCCTCCCTCCAGCATGCAGATGAGCTCCAGTCCACGTTCCATATCACCAACCTTTCTTAGAAATGTGGGATTTCAGCTGTGCCCATGGGAGCATGCCTGTGCACTGTGAAGTGCAAGACAGATAGTGACATATCTAGTCTTGAATACTGTGACAAGTACATCAACAGGCCACCAGTTTTAACACATGGTTAACTGGACAAAGATTGATTCACCAAATATCTTTTGTCCTATGCTAAACCTATTCTTCAAAAGTGCTTATAATTCTGTCTTCATTGCCATATCTGCCAAGTGCCATGACATCTTTGTAGCTACTTCAGTCAGGAAATGTTATATTAACTCTTCTTCTGAATGTGTTTTAAGAACCATAGATTATAAAATTTTTCAAAATAATCAAGGATCTACCTCATACAGCTACAATGCAAATGGCTTCTCACAAAAAAATTATCAGTGAGCAAACACTGGCTTTTGTGGTGACTCCATTTGACTCAGTCACCTGTACTAGATGCACTAAAGGAACCCCCTGATGAAGGACCAAGAGTCAAAGGGATAAGCTAGTGCAGAAAACACTACTGATTACCAGTGGCAAAATACCTTTTTGACCTACAAGTGAAATGTTACTCTACGAGGTTATTACTATAGAGTGATATATATCTCATATTAAGATATCTGGTTGAAAAGACACTTGATCCTCCTTCCAGCTCCTCCATTTACCTTTCCTGTGATCATTGACCTGTCTTTGAGATGGGATGTGTAGTGGAGCCTAAAGAATCCAGGGAGAGATTCCACTGAAATTCTCTGAAAAAAGGGCATCTCATTTCTTTATGTCTCAAGTCTCAGCCATGATATTCCTATGTATCCATGATCTGTGGAAATGTTTAGGTTGGGAAGAGCCTAACACAGTTGGGTAAAAGTGTATGTATGTTTGAATACATACATGAATACAATTAATCTTAATCTATTAGATTTACTTCAACATATATGTAGAAATCTACTCCAAAATATAACACCTCCCTTGAGCCTTTCACTGGTGTCTAAGGGAGTTCAGACCACTGGGATATGAAGCACATATTTGCTAATGAAAACACAATGTCTTTCTCAAACTTTTATGATCCTGGCCATGGAAAATGGAGGCACAGGTGCACAGACCAAGGAAGAGACACTGAAGAGGTGAAGCAGATCAGTCACTGAGCTCACACAAGCAGCAGTCTACTTCATACTGAAGAGCTCACTGCAAAACACGTGTTAGCAGTCAAGCACTCTCTCTATCCATGTATATTTCTGTTATGAACAACAGAAAACTCACATTGTTCTACCCTTATGTACACATAGTACATATATTCCATGTAAATGACACTTTCTCACAATTAGACATACAAAAATAACCCCCAAAACAAACAAACAAACAAAACCAGGAAAAAATATAACTGTCCTCAGTTATGTGTTAAAAAGTTAGGAAATGCCAGAACTACTTTGACTTCTAACTTGAATTTGGTCCTGTGTAGAAATATATTGTGATTGAGTCTTTGTTTCTATGATTTTTCCATACATTTTCTTTCACAAGACCTGCTGAATTTAGGCTGTGTGTTAGATTGCATGTTCTCCTAAGAAGAAAGAGAATGAAGAAACTGAAGGAAGAATCGCCTAAGAAGAAAGAGAATGAAGAAACTGTGAAGGAAGAATCATATGTGCCCTGAAACAGAGGTTCTGCATGTTTCAGTTCTAAAACTATTCTCCTTTGCACTCCACACATGTATACTGACCACACAGATGTATATGACTGGCATAGAAGTAAGCATAATAACATTGTGATATAGTTACTTGCACTTCTGTTCACGTTATTGTAATGGTCACTTTAATTTCATCCCTTATGATTGTTACTGAAAACTGCATCTGACTTCAGAATATACACTGGAGGAAATATGGGATTCAAACCAGACACAACAGCCTGTCAGAGTGCAAACCACAGGAACTGCATGTTTAAATGACAGCAAGCACAAGTGCAGTTAGGAGACCAGAGTCAAGGAAAGTTTGATTGTTCTGAGTTTATATGTTCATTGCTAAGAAGAATGTTTGAATAGCCAGGTACAATACATAAGTAAATGGGCTAAGGACTAGAATTATATTTAAATGCAAAATACAGCCTTAGAGTCACATCAATTAAACTGCAAGAGAATTATTTGGAAAGATGCAGTACAGAGTGTGTCCTTGCTGACCTCACTGTTCAAAATGACTTCCATACAGAGGCAACAGAATAGACTTCTCCCTGTAATCTCTTTATTGATGACCAAAGAAAGGTTTCTGATTTATATATACAAACACACACACATAAACATGTGTTCAAACACCCACCCACATATATATATGTGTTTAAGTGGAGGCAAGCCTTCCCTTGCTGTCAGAAATTAGGACAGACACAGAGATATTGAATACTCCCAAGTCATGAGTGTTCAAACTAGAACCACATTATCATCCTGGGAAGTACATCTTATGGAAATGGCTATTGCATGATTAACTAGTGTCTAAATCCCTGCAGGGAAGCAAAACAATTATTCTTAGCTATGGCACAGTTACTGTGTTTGTATTAATGGGAAGAAAGAAGACCATCTGCAGAGTCTTCTAATAAGCAGTGGCAATCAAAAACTGTCCCAACAAATTAAATAAGTGCATTTTCGTTGCTCTCTTTGAAGCTGTGAAATCCCTGCTTTGGACACTGCAAGACATGAGAGCAAGACTAATTCTACTTCTTTTAGCACTGCATGCACAAAGCAGCAATACGAAATTCACAGGGAGAAATCAGAATATTGAGACATGTGTCTAGGTAGCTATCAGACACACCCTGAAGGAGCAGACCAGATACTTACAGGATGAAAAGAAACTACCAAGGAATGGGAAATGGACTGTTTGTATCCATGTCCTTGAATGCTTAGTTTACAAACCAAAAGGAGCCAATGGAAACCATGGCACAGAGCACTGGTCCTCAGTCTCTGTGTTGTGACTGGAAAATTCAATGACTGTTCCAGAGCTATTTAAAGCATATAGTTCACACAAATAAAAGACAAACAGCATTTCAACTAGTAGGTGGTCCACTATCAATTCTGATGTATAACTGGTTCAAAAAAGCTGCTTATTGTTTATTTGTAAAGAAATATTAATAAAGAGAGAATGAAAATAACGGATAAAGATATGTATATAAGTTTAGCCAGCATGGAGCTAGGTCGCTGCAATTTAAAACTGTATTCAATGTCATTTAATTAGAAATATTGATTAAAGTGAAGCTAGCTCACTGGAAGGATGATGATAATAGGCTAATAATAACAATTGATTTTGCTTTGATAACTGAACCAAAAAGAGAGCTGAAGATACTTAGGTTTTGACCTATTTAAGGCCCACATTCCCTTTTCTTCTTTGCTTTGTTTTATTTCTGAGATTTGTCCAAAATGTTATTAAAATGATACATCTGAAAAACACACAATTCACAGAAGGATTTGACAACTGCCACTTTTATGATGGCCCATTTTGAAATGCAGAGTTGTTGGGTCCCCCCTCACTCTACTCCAGCTTTACTGAATTACATGTAGTGTGAGAGCAACAGAAATAGTAATTAAAAATAATGAGGCCTGCTAGGTCTGCTAATTCTATTATCTTTATAGCATCAGGCTTCAAGCAACTCACCAGCAAAATAGCCCAGATGAGAAACCTCTTCAGAAGGTTCAGTGGTTGTTTACAGTGCAACAGGATAATCTCTCCAGCCTAGAAATAAATAAATAAAGTCAGAAAACAAAATCAAAACCAGACATTAGCAGATATGGTTCAAGAAAAAGTAAAGGTTAATTCGGTGATAATTGGCATAAAACTCTTCTTTCTTTTTTTTAATGAGAAAACCCAAGGTAAGTCAAAAGGTGATATATCATAATTTTTTTCTTATTTCTTGGCAGAAATTCTTATTCATGGAGAAAAATGCAGAGCAGAATTTTGCATACGCTGACTTTCTGTGTACCCTATTAACTCAGTGTAAAAACCACAAAAGCTACTTTCAGCTTCAGTGGAACTGGCAATGCTATTCTAACTTGCAGAGTGCTATAAAGTGGAACTGAAGCATAAGTCTAAACCAAGAGTATAATACAATAAGTCCTTTGTCTCTCCAAAACTGTTAAACACAGAATTCTATTTTATTGCTGCTACACTCTGATACTGTCTCTGAGCCCCACAAGCTACAACTGAGCAGTAGGAGATGTTTCTTACAGCTCACTAACACTTAATTCCTTACATGACAAATGAAGCCGCAGAATTTCAGTTCCTAGGTTTAACATTTGCAAAACAACTTTCAGAAGATGATTAAACATTGTGCAATCTTCCTGTTTCTTCAGGCAATCAAAACCAATAGCCTCGTGGAAAATTATGAATAGGCACCCTCTGACTCTAGAGCCTCATTGAACATAACATTTGTGTTCAATGCATCACCAGCTCTCAAGCAACATCTTTATCCACCGTGACTGGAGGCACATTTACAGTGTTAGAGATGAAATGTGCACGTGTGTGTGCACACAGAGGTCTGGGGTGAAGAGCTTGCAGTAGTGAAAGTATCAATAATTCTTGTATCCTGTATCACAAATTTTATCAAAGGAAAAGAGTGTGAGTGTGACTCTTATTACAGCAAAAAATTGCCCTAAGATATCTTTTAGGATGTGTTTTATTTTTAAGATATGTATCTTAACAATAAGGAGTTTGTAGGCTTACTCTTTTTAATGCATATTTTTTTCTTAAGGATTTTTAAGTTAGTGACAGACCATACCTAACAATTCTGAAAAACACACACTTACTGTAATAGCCAAAACCATGGAGAACTTATTTTTCAGGGACATATTTGTGCTTCTGGATTGGAAAGATATGCAACTAAATTCAGACTGAGGTTGCTTAATTAAGCGATGCATCTCAAGCCAGTGTAACAATAAAAACAATAAAAAAGGTAAAAGAAACTAACAATAAAATAAAAATTTAAGCTTTGCATGAGAAATAAAAAAAGAGAAACCCCCACACTTACCTAATCGATATATAATTTTGTGCATTTCCTACAGCAATGGAAATATCTGAATAATAATGCAGGTGATACATATTTCAATAAACAATGTCCTTTGCATTACTTGCTTTCTCCATGATTTAGTACAATTCTTTCAGTGTGTATACCTTATACTCATATTTCCACTATTCCTTTAAAATCATCAAATTCTATACCACATCCTTTTGGTACATATAGTATGTATATAGTCTCTTCAGAAAAAAATGCCTGTCTGCCTGAGTTGTGTTGCCATCTGCCTGTGGACTCCCCCACCTCAGAAGTCACTAGAAGGTAACAGCAAAAACAAAGATCAGAGACCAACAACACAAATTGAAAAATCTCTCTTGAGTATTTCTATTAAATGGATAAGAAAAACCTTGAAATTCAGCACAAACGGAAGCAAGGAGTATTGCCTGTCTGGACTGATAGCTAACCCTCTCAGATCTGTGCATCACTTCCTAGAAACAGCTGGAGCTGAAGGAGACCTGCAGGAGATGCTTACCAATACCTTTGGCATCTAGCAAACACAGTATCATGAGACTTTCAACCAACCTGGACCCTTGGCTGCCTTTCCTTCAGAGTGCACAACCATGTTTTCCTGGAACTCAGGCAGAAGTCCACTACCCCTTCTATCTTACACCCTGTTAATCAGTATGAATATTATCAAATGTGGATGTTGTTATTTCAGGACACAACAATCTTCACATGGTTCTCCACACATCTCTATATGAACATGAACTCTGTTTCCATCAGCTTGGAAAAAAACCCAGGCTGGCTTTGGTTCTCATGTGCAAAAGAACAAAGACAACTCAGCACTCTGTGCTTAAAATACCTTAGCAGACTGGTTAAGTTCAAACACAGACTTAATAAATAAAGATCAAAGCACTGGACATGTAAATGTAGAGCAAAATCCTCAATGATTTTAATGGCAGTTTTGAAGGGAGTCTATGTTGAGACCTCTTATGCATTTGATTTAGCAGTGGTTTTTTAGTTTACCATCTCTGGTTTTTTATCCTTGATACCCTCTTCCAGCTATCTCATATATCATACTCATAACTGCTGTGGATTAGAGAATAAGATTCTGTGGACTGAGTGAAAATGGAAAGCTTAGGAGGAAAGTCACAGATAATTACTCTGGTTAACATTAGTCAGAGTCCAAGGCAGTGCTGGCAGAGAAATGCAAGGAAAGATGAAATTGTTTTTCAGTCAAATACTGGAGAGTTGCTGTATGGAATCACAGGGAAGGCACACAGGGAAAAATGTATTAAAAACCAAGCAGTATGTTCCAAAGAGAAGCAGCCCATCCCAGCTTCCTTTCAGGGATTCACAAATGAGCACTGGAACTCCTAAAGGAAAATTTCAGTAACTTCAGCTATAACCTCTGAACAAGCATATAAACAACCTCAATGGAATAAACCAAACAAAAAAACTCCCACAATAACAATCAAACAAACACCCCTCCCCCCAAATAAATAAAATTTTAAAAACCAAAACCAACCAACCAACCAAAAAAAAAAGGGAGCAATAGACCCTTCTGGATATATAGATTTAGGCACCAGAAGAAATCAATCTCACTAGTGCAAGAAAAGAGCACAAAGTAAATGTACAACTCCACTGAAACAGACCATATATCTACTCTCATTGGGAGCTTCCACAGCAATCATCTGCATCATTGTTACTTTTAATTAAATGCACATTAGCATAATGATGATAAAAGGCTTTTGTGAGATACAAGCAAAATGACATCTTACAGTACTCAACATGGTTTGTGTCTAAGGAAAGCATAAAAGTAATAATTAGGAAGTTAATTGTAAATCATCTTAAGCAAATATCATTACAAGTTGCCATGTGCAGTGTAGCCTTACTCTCTGTACCTGAGAGAGTATGATTTTATTGTTAGTTTCTTTTACCTTTTTTATTGTATTTATTGTTACACTGGCTAGAGATGCATTGCTTAATTAAGCAACCTCAGTCTGAATTTAGTTGCATATCTTCCTGATCCAGAAGCACAAATACTGATTAACTAGGAACCAGGTTCCTAGTTCTTTGTTCCCACCTTGTGGTGCTAACAATCATGTCACCATAATGTGCATTGAATCAGGAACCTGAGCCAAACGAAAACTTGCCAAGTAAAAAGGATTGGATCTCAGGCTGCATCATGTCCCCTCTTCTAGGTTCAGGGAATGATCACACAGACACCTACCCAAGAACACAGGAGGAGCAGAACAAGCAGCTGACACTGATAAGGAGGGAGTGTGGGACTGTCCTTTGCAGCAGTACTGCAGGGTGACACCACATGGAGCTGGCTGGATAACCTCAGCCTGGGTACCTGATCTTCTCCAAGGCTACAGCTAGACAAATAGCACTGTTAAATAGGTCCTGACCAACAGAATATGTGCCAACATACATACATCAACTGTACATCCTAAAACATTTCTGAAATCTATAGAGACAATTACTTCTGTCTCTATCAGCAGAAAAGACAAAACCTGTCTTTTCAAATTTGTGATAGAATTATAGAGAGAGGAAATGGCTAGGCAAGAACAATTAACATACTTCTCAATTATGCCTTGATAAAAGTTCATTCCCTCCACACACTATCTACTTACTTTCCAGATAGAAATTGATTAAATTAATTGGGTTAAGCGTGTTTTGCTAATGGCACTACAGAAAGGGTATCCACAAACCTACGATGAACAGGTACAGTAGATATGAGAGTGAACCACCTTGGCAGAGGTCTACAGAAAGACCCATTTTTATATATCCTGGTTACTTATAACTTTTTCATATAAAGAACCAAAAAGGAATATTTTTCTAAATGGCAACAGCTTCTCATAAACTCTTGAGTTACTGTATGGACAACTTTTTCCACTATTGTCAGCCTCACAAAGTCACAATTTTTCACTTTGGTATGGAGGGACTCAGCTGTGCAAGTAGACTGCTATTATAATTATTTTCAGGTTCTTATTAGTGGAAATTTTAATTTGCTGAGATTACATATGCAAGAACTGGTCATTTTTTCTAAAAGTAAGTGTGTACATATCCCCCAAATCATACACTAATAGACAGCTCGGAAATATATGCAGTTATAGGAGTCCTACTGAAGACAGAGATAGAAAGAGCAGGCAGATTTCAGTTTAGTCTCCAGCATTGGCCAAAGATATTTAGTGGTGATCCTTTCAAGTGGGTCATCAGGAGACATTCATGAAGTTGAAAATAAATCAAACTATCATTGACTAGTGTTTCCTATTGGCTCTAAGACTAGGAACATGATTTGTCTGAACATGTGCCTAAAATGCTTTCTTTTGATGTTAAGGAGATTGAAGTTACCTTCTTTACATATGATGTATCTGCATGCCTCAGTTTGATATCTGTTAAGCAGAATTGAAGCTTATTTGTTTAATCTAAATGGCTACTTTAAGTTGAACTAGCTCTGCCACTGACAAAAGCAGATTCTGGAGCTGGCCTTTCTAAACTCAAGACTAAGTTTGCCATGAAATATAATTGTTAGTTTTTGGTCTTGTCATAGTATCACCGTGCCCTAAATCTATACTGTTTGCAAAAACCGAAGTAGCATCACAAATTCATTTGCTATACTACTTGATAAACATTACTTACTGTATCTCAGACTGAACTCTTTAATCTGTCTTCAGCATAAACATGGAAATCATAAAAAGCTGTACTCATGTCCTTTACCTTAGTGCACCTTTCAAATTTTACAGAATCTTACAAGATCCAAAATCTGGACAAGTAGAACAAACACTGTCATTAACATATAATGTACTACTAGAGCAGGACTGGGAGATGAAAGTGTCCATGAAAGTCACCTGCACAAATGACAAGAAAATAAACTGTTCACCCTGGTGAGTATGCACTGCTGAGAGCACCATTCTGGTCCTAGCTTGGCATGATCTGGGTCCCGACTATGCCAGTCATTTCCTTCTCCCTCCTGTTCACTCCTTCTGTTCCTGTTTGCTGTCAGTGGCACACACACATAACCATGACAAGAACTGGGTTCACGGAACTGATTCAGCTGAAAATTTCCTGGGGAGGAGGAGAAAGAGGGACAATGAGGGTCAACAGGAGCTGCCTGCAATTAGATTGGCTTAAACTAATCTTGAGACAATGCCCTTAGTACTCAAAGAGGCTATTCCTCTAACCATGACAAGAACTGGGTTCACGGAACTGATTCAGCTGAAAATTTCCTGGGGAGGAGGAGAAAGAGGGACAATGAGGGTCAACAGGAGCTGCCTGCAATTAGATTGGCTTAAACTAATCTTGAGACAATGCCCTCAGTACTCAAAGAGGCTATTTCTTTATGTATCTATCAAGATGTGCAGAGAGTCAGCTACCCCATTTAATTGCATAGGCATAGCTAAAAGCTATGAATGAGAAAGGAAGGATATAGCCTTTTCTGAAACTTTATAATGCAACCTGGTGCACTGTAGACATAATAAAATTATTTGCTAAGCCAGTCCACACATTAGAAGACCAGCTGCCTAGTGCCTAACTATGAAATTACTCTGCAAATGAAAAGCAGGAATAAAGAGTAGCCAAATGGAAAAATACTTCCTGACCCAGCCAAAGAAAATAATTTACAACAGTTTCCCAGGACAGAAAATAAATAATTTACAACAGTTTCCCAGGACATAAAAAAAAAAGGGTGCATGCATAGCACAAAGATGTAGAAATTGAATGGAGGAAATAGAGGTAGAATTTTTATACTATATAGTTTAACGAAGGAGGATATTCCAGTTCTAAAGTTTGATGTGCGGTAGAATTTTTATACTATATAGTTTAATGAAGGAGGATATTCCGGTTCTAAAGTTTGATGTGTAAGAACAAGCAACTGATACTGCATCAATATTTATATTCAAGTAAAGTCATCTGCATCTCCATACCACCATTCATTTAGTCCTTTACATATCACTTACAACTGTTGCAAACCAAAGTTACTTCTCTAACGTCAATAAAGGGACTATATCATAATGTTAGTCCATCTCTAAATGAAACATAGAGCATTTTATAGGCAAATAAATAGCCACAGATTTTCCCCATCACATGGCAAAGACAGATCCTGAGGCAGAAACAAGACCAGCTAAATAAATGATAAAACATCATGTTGACTTACCCTTGTATTTTTTGCCATAGGAGTTAGATTTTCAGCAAGTTTAAATTACCTTAATTTCAATTAACTTAGTGGATCTATAACAATTTTTCCCTTTAAAAATCTGCCTTAAGTATTCTGATGTACCCATTCAGCTATAACTAAGGGAATTAAATTCTAATTATTACCTTCCTTTTTTTTCCCCCTCAAAAACCCCTAGTTTTATACTTCTGCCCATAACAGCTGTAGGACTATAGCAAGTAAAAATAAGTGCCTGCTTCCTTAATCTTGTCATCACATGGCTAATTAAAAACATGTATCCTTTTTGGAGGCCTAGGCCTTGGAAAAACACAAGTTTTGGCAGCTAATCCTAGTTCCTAGTATATGTTTTCTCATGTTATGCAGGTTTGGCTTGAAAGTATTCTGCACACAAGAGGACCAAGAGGCACATTTTCTACAGATACACAGAGAGAGAGTTGAGAGTCCAATTTGCACTGTACTACCTGCAGTGTACTCCTAACAAGAAAAATGCTGTTAATATAAAAATTCTATACCTAGGTTTTTTCTTTAGTTTTTTTTCAAAAACAAATCTCATAATTTAACAATTCTATCAAGAACTTTATGGAGCTAAATCCAGATGGTGGCTGGTCCCTTGTGGTGTTCCCCAGGGCTCAGAATTGGGGCCAGTCCTATTTAACATCTTTATTGATGATCTGGGTGTGACCAGTGAGTGCACCCTCAATGAATTTGCAGACAACACTGAGTTGGGTGGAAGTGTTGAACTCCCTGAGGGCAGGAAAGTGCCAACAACATCTTGACCTATATCAAGAATAGTGTGGCTATCAGGACTAGGGAAGTGATCATCCCCCTGTACTCAGCATTGGTGAGGCCATGCCTGGAGTACTGTGTTCAGTTTTGGCCCCTCAATTTAAAAAGGACACTGAGGCACTGGAGCGAGTCCAGTGAAGGATAACAAAGCTCATAAAAGGTCTAGCACATATGTCCAATGAGGAGTGGCTGAGGGAATTGGGTTTGTTTAGCCTTGAGAAGAGACAGCTCAGGGATGACCTCATTGCTCTACAACTACCTGAAAGGTGGTTGTAGAGAGGTGGGGGATGGTCACTTCTGCCATGCCTACCAGGAGAAGACTAAAGGGAATGGTCATAAGCTGAGACAGGGGAGATTCAGATTAGGTGTTAGGAAAAATGTTTTCCCTATTAGAGTGTTCAGGAACTGGAATAGGTTGCCCAGGGAGATGGTGGAGTCACCATCCCTGGAAGTGTTTAAAAGGTGTCTGGATCTGGTTTTGTATTTAGGGGTTACAGCAGAGTGGCAGGCTAATGGTTAGACTTGATGATCTTAGAGGTCTCCTTGAACCTTGATGATTCTATGATTCCAACTGATCAATTCTTAATTTAATAGAAGCCTCATGTCTTTCAGATGAACCCTAGGTGTATACAGACTGACATAAACAAATTTAAGGACTCTATAAAGTCGATTGACCCACTGGTTCTCTTGGATGCTACAACTGAAATAAGTATTACTGAACATTATCCTGGAGTCACCATGGGAAAACAAGAAAAAAATTCAATATTTTAAGATCACAGCAGAGATAGGAATGGAAGCTGATTGCCTCAAACTTCTATTCTCCACCTCAGACTTTGGAGAGCTGCATGTTTTTAAAAACAGATCTGGAGTTTCAAAGGAACAGTATACTGGAATTGGTCATCACTTGTTCTAGCTCTCCCTAACATTCACATTCAGTTACTGGATTTGTCAGGCTTTTTCATTGCCTATATTTCATGAGTTGTGCAAAGCTCAAGCCATGGCTCTCAATGTGAAAACTGAAAAATTTATACCTATGAAGAAGGTGATTTCAGTCTCTCAGTAGGTGAGAATTTTCCCTCTGTTACTATCTAATATATAAAAAAAAATTCATTCACAGAAATAAAAAGCATTTACTACTTTCTAAATGTGATAAATAAAAATACAAGCACACTGAAGTATTAAACTTGTTCTTATTTGTGCATATTTTGGCAGAATAAGAGTGCTAAGCCCTCTTATCTAGGCAAATTATAGAATTATAGAATTTGTCTGCGACAGTTACATGCCACCCATCATTTTGCAGTATAAACCAATTCAGCAGGTTATTTGGATTTTCTGGGTAACAAAAAAAAACCAAAAAAGATGTCATAGTGCTATTGGTAGTGAAATAGCTGGTATTGTCAAAGATTATAACAGTGTCTATGAAGGCACATGCTCCCAGGACTGGACAGAACAGAATACTGAGAAGCAACAAAAGAGATGTTTTAAACCCAGTAATAAAAATTGCTTGATATATGCTAATACAAGCAGTTGATATCCATTTCCCTTTGCATACAGTGTTTCTTTCCCCTCTTCCACTTATAAGCCAGAGAAAACATTGACAAAAAAACAGGTATAGCAAGAAAAAGTTCAGCTCTGCAGAAGGAAAAATATGTTCTTACACATAATATATGTACGTATGTATGTGTATATATCTCTTATTTGAGACATTCACTTTTAGACTGCTCAAGATGCCTTCCTGAATGTTTGGTAACCACATCTACTCTGAAGCAGGAAACAGAGACCCAATCGTTTCCTATGGAGTGAAATGGAATGAAAATAACTTCTCTAGCTCAGCATAACCCAAAGCTGACTCAGTTTTCTTCTACAGTTAACAAATTTAATCAACACCCTGTCACCAACTTACTTTCTGGGAAGACTTTTTAGATTTAATGAGCTGAACTTAGAAGTGTCAATAGACCAATATGGACGTGGGAATTAGTCAAGACTTACGTAAAATAAAAAACTACAGAAAATATACTGCTTGGCAAAAAATGAACTCAGATTTATCTGAGAACAAGGTGCTTTCTGGATAGAAAGCAATAAAGATAGCATTAAATTTTGCCAGTCCTACTGAAAAACTCCCAAGTAGAGACATTAATGCAAATAATTAATATAAGCTTTAAAATAAAAAGAAAATATACGCACTTATTCCTTAATGGCAATTTCTTCTCATATCCTCTAAAATTCTCGTGAACACAAAATTGCAGAAAACGAAGGATGTTTCTTCCATCAAAATCAGAGGAGAGTTTAAGGGAGCTCATATTTGTCTTAGCAAACTATTTGATAGTCCTCTTCTTAGGAACATATTTTTACACACCAGAAATGTTCTACTTCACTTGTTTATGAACTCAAAATTTAAACCTTTCTGAAATGTTTCTGAGTAGATCAGAATTTTTGCAGCATTGATTGAAAATAATAATGGATTCTTGCTATTTTTATAGCAATATTTGAGAAGATTCTGTTCTTAAATGATGCAACTGAAAAATGCAACTACAGGAAAGTCTTACTGGGCTATAGGTGATTATGACCCTCAAAGAGGAACAGAAATAATATTACAAATTCTAAAGAAGAGTCTGTAAAACTGAATTTTATTGAAACAATGACAACTGCTACACTTAAAGCTGAATAAAATATCCAATTTGCAAAAAACAAACCTAAGAAATATGACCTTCTAAAGAGGTACTTAAAACTTTTTTGGGTTACTACAGCATGTGGGAATCCAATCACAAAACCAGCTCTTTTACAAACTGGACCAACTCTAAGCTAAGGAACACTCACGTAGCCAGAGTATTCAGTGTAAGCAGAAGATGATGGAAACAGAAGGACCAATATACAGCTTTAAGGCATTTCAGTGCTCTCATGCTTTCTGGAAGAAATTATTACAGTCATAACTGATCATTTTAGTTTATATTACTGAATGAAATTTTGCAGTACTTTGCTAATTTTTACTCATCTGAGCTGCCAACTGGCTGTATGGTAGTCATTCAGCATCAATTCAGTTTTGGCCTAGGGTTTTCATTATTGAAATTCTGTTTGGATAGTCTCAGATGTGGTGAGGATGTCAGTATACTAAAGTTTCTGTTGGAAGTTTTTTTATATAGGTTTATGGGAGCTTTCTTGCTTGTGACTCCAAGCAGAGTATCATTCGGTGCCACAGCGATGTAATTAACTGCATGACTTTAAAAGTTATGGGGGCTTTTTCCTTACCTGTTAGCAATGTGAAACATTAATAAAAAGATTCATAATTCTGGAAAAACCTACATTAAAAGCAGCCAGGCTAAACTGTAGCATCACTCACCTCTGTCCGGAATGCAATGCCCTGGCTCTTGCCACCTACTTTCCACTGCAGTGGGAGCACACTCTGCCAGTTTGTCACTGTGTGTTTTGAGGGCCAATCTCAAAATCATCTGTCAGTAGGAGCCTTTTGGCTCTCTGTGAAGCTTTAGCAGGAAACAAAACAGCAATTAGTCACTGTTTAATAGGTTTTTTAATACGAGTGTGGTGAATGACACTTTTCGGCCGACTTTGGCCTCCTCTCCCCAGCTTACCTCATCTCCTGGAGAAAAAAGAGAAAAACCATAAGGTACAACACATGGTAGATGATATTCCACCATTGACACTAAACTGGGACTTCAAAATGGTGCCTCTGTTTTTCATCTGCAAAGTCCCTACAAAACTGCCAAGCTATGAAACTACTACCAGCCTGAAGAGCAACATTTTTCCCTTCCCAGTAACTCAAAAATTTTAGGCTTTTTTTTTTGTATCTACTGTGCCTTTTCCCATTAAGACAGTCTCTCTATCTAAGAGAATATCATTATGTTTTTTAGCAGCAAAGTGCATTCTTGTAGCAATAAAGTGGCTGACAAGGAGAACTGCATAATGTAGTAATATGTTTAGAATAGGAATTTTTTCCCACACTCAACAACTAGGTATAAACATCTTAGTATTGATTTGTAAAGCAAATAAGTGTTTTCATTCTTCCACTACTAACTTCACTACTAAGAGATATCCAGGTTAACTGGGTACTAATGGTTTCCCTAACCATCTTTGTCTCAAATAGGTATTGCAGATATAAGATTGGACTGCAGTCTCATGTCTGCAATTTGTAAAAGTGTTTGGAGCTTTCTCTTTTGGTAGTCATTTCAGTGTTTGGGTTGTAGATTGGGGTTTTTTCTTTAATTCAAAACAAATGCTAACCCAAGCTGCCCGTGGAATTATTGTGTGCAAACTGCATCTATATGTTACGGAGTTTGCATTGTCACAGTCAGAGTATGGACATGTAAAGCCAAGATTTTGCACCTGGAAGTCTCCTTGAATAAAATCCAAAGGCTGTTTGTCCAGCTATGTCCTGCACATTCACTTACCAGAGCAGCTTTTCTTTAAAAAGGCTCTTTTAAAAAAACAATTATTATCACTTTCTTGAATGTATTCTAAACTTCGGAATACCTTTAAGAGATTGATTACGGATTAATTCTGCTGACCTATTTTAAAGCACATATTCCCAAATTCTGCCAACAAACAGTCCAATAACTTGATTCAGGAGGGCAAAACCTGTGTATTCTATATAACAAAATTGATCCTTCTAAGAAAACAAAAGGCACAGGCAGCTTTGTTTAAACAAAAGAAAACTTCATGCTATGGGATGTTCATTGCAGACATTAGGTAACAGATTTTCCATTTATAACTCATGATAATTTATGTCTCATTGACATCTTAAAGGAAAAGTCAATGGGCAACAAGAGGAGACCATTTTTCTCCTCAATAGGTTTTTTTACATTGCTCTACAGTTTCTGTGCACCCTCTAAGTAACACTGACACAAATGATGACATCTCTAGTGAGGGCATTCACTGTTTTCCAAGGTGAATATGTTGGTTGAGAAAGGACTGGCAGGACTTAGAGACTTACTCTAAACTGTGGAACTGGTGAATAGCTGGTGGCCAGAGGCAGACAAAAATTCAGCAAGTTGGGTAGAAGCAGGTACAGGTCAGAAGTCTGGGAAGTAAGGTAAATGACAGGGACATGGCCCCTGTTCCTGGGTCATTAGAAGCTTTGTGCTTTTCCAAGGAGGTTGTTCCACGGTGCTGCAAACACTGGGTAAGTTTTTCAATTGTATTTTTTCAGGTTCTATGTGATTATAATGTGAGTTACTGATATTTCTTCCTCACACTCGTAAAAAATGAAAATTCATTATTTACAGAAAAATAGGGTGATGGGACACAAAAGGAGCACAGTGAGGACATAAGTGTGAAGAACTGTGTACTATGTGCAGACTCGAAGTGTGTCATCTGAGACTTCAGATGACTAAGACTTTAGCTGAAAACTTAATACTATCCTAAAAGCCCAAGAGGAAACTTTATGAGTATATGTGGAACAGACAGAATGGAAAACAGAGCCAGTCTCAATGACTTGCAAGCGAGTCAAAAACCAGTCAGAAGTAAAATAAGTACACAGTGAAATTGCTTTAGGAGAAAGCTTAATAGATTTATTATTTCATCACTCAACATGAGGCTAAGCATTGTCCCAGGGAAATGAGACAGAGGCATAAACTGTTGCTTCAGTTTTAGTGGAAATCCTAACCACTCCTCTGTCTAACACTTTGCACATATGCTAATGTCAATAACAAATGTCAAAACAAATCCTCTGTTGGGTTACAAAAATGCTCTTAGGACAGTATACAATCAACTGTTCTTCCTACTGGAGCACCAAAATAAGTAACAGTGACTGAACTAATTTTAAATCACACTCAATACTATCATGCTCCTACATATAACCAGACACATTGGGGTTTTTTTTAAATGACTGTGACTAAACAAGACAGGATTAAAAGACATGGGTGCATGGAATCCTTTCTCAAACATTGAGCAGCAAAATAATTTCAAATCACATTACAATTAATTTTAAAAATTCAATTAAAATGAATTTAATATTCAATGTTATGTAAGTAAAACATTAAATCAATTGGTCAAATCACTGGCAACCAGTAAGTTAAATCAAAGCAACTGTTGCAGAAACAGTTCAGAATGACAAAGATTCATGAATAACTTCAATATTTACCATGAAAAGTAACACAGTCAAAGGGTAAACTACTTAAGTAAACAAACAAGGTGAAATAAACCTTCCTTAAAAATATTGAAACAGCTAAATCTGTGTGAAGTATTAAATGCCCAATTTAGCAAAACAGTTCAAGTGTATTTTCAGTTAAATCTTAATCTTTGCTTATGCAACACTCCACGTTTGCTACTTTTATACTGTGAAGGAAGGAAAACAGTTTTCCTATTCACAAGTTTTATGAAAAGTTCTTTTGGTTTCTCAGAAGAAAGAGGGGAAAAACAAGGCACTTAATGCTTTGGAGCTAATTCATCGCCAGGGTAGAGCTGACACTGAGAGGTTAGGAACATTTTCATTAAAAACTAAGTTTAAAAAACCCTTCTACAGATCATCACAGTGTGGACAAACCCAGCTGTATAACTTACAACAGCATTGCCCCCAGAAGTATAAATACATGAGTGTAAAGTTTGGTAAAAGCAGTAAAAGAAACAAATTTCTTGAAATGGTCTGAAAAACATATGGCACTGCCCTTTCCTATTGTTGCCACGATGTGCAGCTTAGAGACTCCAATCAGACTGTTTTTCCAAATGGAACAGATACACATGAATCAATCATGTCAAATCCAAAAGAGAAGCATTTTTCCTAGTGTCCTCAACTAAAATTAATACTATACCTATTAATGGGTATGAACAATGTTTACGAGCAGATGTGTTAGGGTGTTAAGTTAGTTCTAAGTGTGTGTGTCTGGTCTCTTATCAGTGAGGTGCAAGAGGCCAACTGGGGGTTAGTGTCTCATCTACCAATGAGAACTCAGGATAAGCAGTATCAGAGGCACTGCAAAATGGCTTGTAATTAAACCATCATGCTTCCATCTCAGTTTACAAAACGAAAGTATTCTTCCCTACAGCAAGGAGGAACACAGAAAAATTGACAACACTGGAGAGTCCTTTAACTCATATGGATAGGAGGAAAGAGTAATTTAAAATAAGTTCTAAAGTATTTATCCGGTTGGCTGAAGATGTAACACCAAAAAAGAGTTATAGGGAGGAGAGAGATGGACACCAGAGCAAGCTCTGTATAGCTTTGCTTTAAAGCTGCTTTGTCTGAATAACTAAGAGAGATGGACACCAGAGCAAGCTCTGTACAGCTTTACTTTAAAGCTGCTTTGTCCGAATAACTAATCTTTCACTTGCCAGTTAATACAAATGTCTAAAGTGCTAGAAAGAAGCATGAAGTCATAAATAAGTGGTATTTAGCCAATAAGACATGACACACAAAAAATTTCTGAACCATTAATGAATGTCTCAGGTGCATTGTAAAGCATGGGGCCAAGGCTCTAGATTGTCTTATCTTTCTTATAAGATGGGAATCACAAAAAATGAAAAATCACTCCATGAAGGAAGAGTCATACTCCTATGTTTCTAGATGGATGCCATTGTTAAAATATATCTCACAGCCAAGATGAGAGCTAGTCAAAGACTAATTAATTTCTTGCATATGAAAGGTGATTGCAACTTGGTTTACATTTAAACTTAAAGGTTTACCTTTCAGCAGGGTACTTTTCACTAAATTATTTTGTAGATTACACAGCCTGGCAAAGGAATTCAAAAGTTTTCCATGCTCATTCAAATATGCCAGCAAACCAGAAAGCAACCTAAACTATTTGAAGAGACATCTACGGAACTAGGAGTTAATAACCTCTGTTGAGGACAGTTGCTTGGGATAGCAAGGAGGAGGAGACACTGATCTTCAATAGCAGAACTTTCTCAAGCCCCTTGAAGCATTTTGAGTAACTTTATAGTCTCTATCTAGATCTTTTCCTTAGTAGCCAAGTCCATCACTGGGTTTTGTAAACTGCTCCTTTTTGTGCTTATATTTACTTTTGGTCCTTCCTCTCTGTATGCTCATTGACCTGCAGGGATAACTTTCCCACCTCTTCCTTCTAGTTATGGCACAAAGGTAGGGTGTTTGTATTACACCATTACACAGCTTGCAACTTCAACATTACAATCAGAATCTAAAAGCTACCTTAAAAACTATCCTCCAACTTCTAAAACATCAGGCAGATTGATTCAAAATAAACATTTATTTCACAAGTGTAATAGTAAGTGCAGGGGGAAAAAGATAATTTTTCCTTTTTATTTGGGCAACATAGTAGTTTTTCCACCTAAATACCAGTATTACAAAGCAGGTATGTTCCACACCTTTTATTTACCATTCTACTACAGATAATGATTAGAATTAGCACATGATTAGGATTATCACTTTGCCTTTAAAGCAAACAAACAAAATTACAATTTATACTAATTTTTAACTAAAAAAGTAGGAACCTTTATAGATAAATCAGCCCACAGAGCATTCATATTTTTATTAGTTGCTCTGTTAGTCAAAATGCTACTGTGTTCATCATATATAGAAGGTAATTTTGTTTGACAGCAGTAAAGTTTAATTTCTAGCAAGTAACTTGTTTCTCCTTACTGTGTAGCAGTAAAGAGCTGTGAGAAAAACCTGAAAGTAAAAGATATTCTTATATATTTGTCTTTAATTTCAGCTACAACAAACTACCCAAAGGATTTTATTTGACACTTTAATCTCAATATTGATTAGGGGAGATAAAGAAATTTCTTGAACTTATTGTTTTTTAATTGATTTTCTACAACTTCAAAATCAAGACTTCCATTTGTTGGCTGTCACAGATACAGACCAACAAAGAAATAGTTGTAATGAACCAACCAACCTCCACAGGCACAGGGGAAAGCCAGAGAGTTAGCCTCAGTCCTCAGACTGTAAGACTTAAGGTAACCTGTGGCCAATATTAAATAGATAACTGAAGAGGTCAATAATGAGAGGTGAATAACCCTTACTCTGATGTCATTGTAGGTAGAAAGCTGTGTATTATCAAAAATACCCATTCCAGAAGAGAAGAAAAATCCCACCTATTGTGTTGTTCTTTCAATTGCACATTTCCTTAAATTTTGCATTGAAGCAATACTGACCTGTAACTGAGGTTCACATAAAATACTGCTGAAGTATCTTGGAGAGTATCACACACATAGAGTAGCTTGGAAAGAGGTTACATAGCCCATTCATCATGGGTGTGCTGGTTTGGGCTGGTGTTAACTTTCTTCACAGAGGCTAGTATGGGGCTATGTTTAGGATTTGTGCTGAACACAGGGTTGATAATGCAGAGATGTTTTTGTTATTGCTGAGCAGAGCTCACACCAAGTCAAGGCCTTTGCTGCACACTGGCAAGGGAGTTGGGGATGCATGGGAGATTGGGAGGAGACACAGCTGGGACAGGTGACCCAAACTGACCAAAGGGATGTTCCATACCATAGGACATCATGCCCAGTATATAAAGTGGGAGGAAGAAGGAGGAAGGGGGAACATCTGGAGTGATGGTGTTTGTCTTCCCAAGGAACCGTTACGCGTGATGGGCCCTGCTCTCCTGGAGATGGCTGAACATCTCCTGCCCGTGGGAGGCAGTGAATTAATTCCTTGTTTTGCTTGGCTTGTATGTGTGGCTTTTGCTTTCTCTATCAAACTGTCTTTATCTCAACCCATGAGCTTTTCTTGCTTTTACCCTTCTGATTCTCTCACCCACCCCATTGCTGGGGGAGTGTGTGAGCAGTTGTGTGGCTCTTGGCTGCTGACTGGGGTTAAACCACCACAACAGGGTTTTTTTTGTCTACTAAATAAATATTTCATATTTCTAAATAAATGTTTGCTAGTCTTTACAGCAACAAAGTAGTTAAATAGTTAAAAGTGCAGTGCTGACACCAGGCTGGACTAAGCAATTTCCCAGCAAAAGTCTGCACGGATTTCTAGTGCACACCATGATGTCACAACACAGCAGCTGTACAGGGGGGAGCTCTGCTGAAAGGCCACTGACAACACACAAGACACACTGGGGAGAATGTTTTTTCTGACTTGCTTGCTAATCCTTCTTCTCACAGCTGACAGCCCTGACACTTCAGACAAGGATGAAAATTATCTGTCGTTATAAAATGAATGAACAAGAGTCTCATAAAGTTGAACAGGCTTTGAGCTTTGAGTAAGGGACTCATAAAACCTTGTTTTAAAAATACAGTTTTTCTAAGAATTTGTGTCCCTTTTTCAGAATTTCTCAGCAGAGGTTACTGGTCTTTTACTTTTGTTTCACATTCCCATGAAACAAGTCATCTGCTAAACAGCTTAGGTCTTAAAATGCCTGGAAGCAGAACAAACAAACACATTGTCCTTCTACAAAGCCCCAACTCAATACATTTCAGGATTGTTCTAATTAGGGTTGACTTTTGCTATTTTGATAAAGAGAAAAAATATTTCTAACCAATGTTCACAGGCTGAAAGTAACTGCATCTATATCAGAGCCTTATAAAATAAAAACAACAGAAACAACAGAAGTCCAGGTAGACGAGTAGCCTCATAAGAAGGGTAGCTGGATGGTATTTTGCCACAGAACAACTGCTACATGTTTTGTAAGAAATGTGTTTTTACAAAATGCATGAAAGTTTTCCTGGAGGTGCCAGAGGAAAGAGGTTGCTGGCTAATGAACCATGGAATTATGAAGGTGGAAATGAAAGAGGCATATCAGGTTAATATCCAATTGTGCAATAGCTGTACATGGTTCCCATTTTAATGACATTTTCCTCAGTCTTTTTTAAATGTCTGAACCTAGCGGGTTCTTAGCTCTTCCCTTGAGATTCGATTCCACTGTCTTATAAAACTTCCAGTCAGGAAATTTTTCTTGATGTTCAGCCTAAATTTCTCCTTTCTTGATAGCAATACATTATTCCAGGTTGCAAGCTCTTCTTTTGCAAGAAGATAAATTATTCTTAATTTTTAATATTTATTCTTCACAAAAAGTTATTAACAATTACATTCTTAACTCACTGTCAATTGGCCAGGCTTTAAACCTATAGATCCCATAAATCAGCTGTGGTGATAGTTTTTTCTCTGCAGTCCCTGAAATTGCATTACATTTTTTTAATGCTGAGATTCCCATAAAGGGGGGAAGGTAGGCAGGTGGCTCATAGACTATTTTCCCTCAAATAATCTTATTTGTTCCTTAAGCAATAATTGATGATTGGCTGAAAATAAAAATTCCACAGATGCTCTATCAGGATTCTGGTTTCTCAGTTTCTGCTCTAAACCTAAAAGATACACAAGTCCCTTCTAGTTTATAGCAATAATTCAAATTACAATAACCTTTACAGTGGATGACCATGGAACAAAAACAACTGGCTGCTAATATTTCAGTCTTCAGCCCTTCTGAGCTTTCCTAGAGTTGCCAGCAGAAGAGGAATACAAATAGCTGCAGCATGTTGCATGCATAAACACTCCAAACAACAATTTTTACTGTATTAAGTACATAGGCAAGTCTTGGCAGAAGGCAAAAAGTCCAGCACACATACACATACTTGTTGGAAAGTCTGTCAGAACTGATACACCCCTGTACTCAGCATTGGTGAGGCCACACCTCAAGTACTGTCTTCAGTTTTGGGCCTCTCAATTAAAAAAGAACATTGAGGTGCTGGAGCAAGTCCAGTGAAGACCAACGAGGCTCAGAAAATGCCTAGAACACATGTCATAAGAGGAACAGCTGGGGGAATTGGGTTTAGCCTTGAGAAGAGGCTGCTCAGGGGTGACCTTGTGGCTCTTTACAGCTACCTGGAAGGGGGTTGTAGAGAGGTGAGGGATGATCTCTTCTGCCATGCCTGCAGTGAGAGAGGGAATGGTCACAAACTGAGATGGGGTGATTCAGATTAGATGCTAGGAAAAGTTTTTTCCCTGTTAGGGTGTTCAGGCACTGGAATAGGTTGCCCAGGGAGATGGTGGAGTCATCATCCCTGGAAGTGTTTAAGAGGTTTCTGGATCTGATGCTGGAGGATATGGTTCAGGGTTTAGGGATTTCAGCAGAGTGGCAGTTCAGCAGAGTGGCAGGTTAGTGGTTGGACTTGATGATCTTAGAGGTCTCCTCCAAACTTGATGATTCTATGAAGTGCAGTCTTCTAAGACTTGATTTTTGTATTTTTGTGAGTTCTTTCCTAGTACTTATTCAAATCCAAATTCAAATCACATTCTATCACAATATTGATTTCCTAGTTCCTGACATAATTCTGTCACACTTAAAATAGGACAGTGGGTGAGAAGTGCCATTTCAAAGTAGAAAATTAAAATGTATTTAATTTGCAAAGCAATTTTATTTTTTTTACCGGCTTCAGCAATGTCTTTGGAAGAGCATAATAAGAGATAGATACCCTGATTTTATATTGTTTTATTCTCATGTATCTGATGAGAGTCAAGACAAAGGAAGTATTAGGGGGGAAACACCAACAAGAACTGTATGCATTTATTGTTGCTCAGTTACAGCCACACACAAGACCAATAGACAAAAATTTGGAGTAAGTCTGAACCAGCTGGATAGAGAGGGGATCTTTGCTTGGCAGACCAGGTGCATTGCAGGCTGGCTGTGGGCTCTTTTCTTTTTTTTTTGAGTGCAGCAATCAGGATACATAGCCATCAGTATTTTTCAGTATGGCTCTTTCTGTGACTGTTTTCTAAATCTTTACCTTATTTCCCAGTAGAGTTACAGCATTAAATAGCAAATTGATATTGTATATAGGACTAGGAAAGTAATGAAAGGGTTGTAAATGGGAGTGACAATGAGAAAGCTAATGGTCTTGTCCACCTGCCACAAAACCTGAGCTGAGTCTACCTAAAACACCTTCAGGGTCAAAAGGTTCTTTGGTTTGCCAGTTTTAGTCAGTTCCCACAGAGAACTAAAAAACTACATTGCTTTCATTAAGTCAAAACTATGATGCATTTGCTGCAGAAATCTGAAACAATGACAAAAGAAGACATTAGGAAATATTTAGCTCAGCCACCTTTACAGGACAAATCTGTGTACAAACTTACAGTGAAGAGAATTAAATGGAATATTATTTAAGGTCTCGTTCTGCTAAAACCATTGCCTCAACATATGCTTTCTTTATTCTTCACTCGTCTTTGTCTCATACTAATTCTACTACTTTACTGGGACACAAACATATTCTAATTTACATTTAGCTAACATTAATTTTCTTGGTAGTTGGAAGCAGTTAGGCACTAGAGAGGAAACAGAAAGCATATGCAAGCATCTGAACACTTTCCAGTTCTTTTACCCTCTATACTTTATGCTCTCGCTATACAAACACACACATTTAAATATCAACTTACCTTCTGCACTTCCTGCACTCTCCACATACACTTAAATATCAAGTTTTTTACAATTAATAATCTCTGATTTAAATACCTCATGTAATTATGAAGGCCAAATTGTTACAGCAGTAGCTAGAGCCAATTTGGATAATTAGACTTGGGTGAATTTAGAACAAACTAGGTTTAACAATAAGCAAAAATGCCACAAAAAGAATCTTAATATGTAATCTTATCGAGTGATAGCCAAATGCATAATGGAAAAATGCATACAATAATACAAATATATTTGAAATTTTAAGTTTAATATCTAACTGAATGTGGGAGAAAAGGTGGCACTGTTATTTTTAATGGACAGGATTGTTCACCTCCCAGACTAATAGTGTACATGATGATATTCTAAAAATCCTTAGTAGGATGCTACGGTTGTGTTTACTGTGTTTCTTCAGCAGAACTGCACAGACCCATTTCCTGCCCTGTCCCTGGGAGAGCTCAGGCCCAGGCTGAACGCTGTCTGTCCTATAGCTGCACCCTCAGAGGCAAGGCATGCTGGCAGCCAGCAAGTGTTTAGAAACTTGCAGGACAGACACAGGCCAAATTACTTCCTCTGAGGACAAATAAGCTCATCACTGTTGGCTAATACCACTGACTCCCCCATCCCCTCTCCCTTTTAAATTGGAACACACTCACAAGAATTATCTCAGGCAAATGTCTGAAGAGCAAAGCAGGGACCAGAAACATCATTCTAGCCATGCCTAAGCCTAAACTCAATGGTAATTAAGACCTAACTCTGGGTTTTTTCCTTCTTTTTGACAGAGTTTATTGTACAATATTCATCTTCATGGCTCACTGAAAGAACTCAGTAGGTTGCTGAGTAAAGCTGGAAGACCATTCTTTGCTCGCAATCCTACAGTGTTAAAAGTGTCATTGTACACAGCAGCTGGAAGACCATTCTTTGCTCGCAATTCTGCAGTGTCAAAAGTGTCATTGTACACAGTTAAAAGTTACTGACCATTATATTTTGCTTTGGAGAACATGATACAAAGGCTCCAAACCCATCACACTTTCTCGATTTGTATTCATTTGACATTACACTCCTTTTGAATCAGACTTTACATTCATAAATATCAGAAAGCATTGCTGAGGAAGTAATGCATGTCAAGTGGCCTGCAATCCTTGAACAAAGAAGACCTTGCTCCCCCCATCATCATTATTCACCAGACATGACAGAATGAAAGGCTGAAAGGATCAAAGAGCAGAGCAGCAGCAGTATCTAATGATAATTGACGGTGTAAACAACACCACTAATCAAGGCCAAAATACAGGACATCATAAAGGACAGACATTCAGATGCTCTGGCTTAACTGACATCATTTAAACTGGGACTAGTCAAGCAAAACAAAGGCAAGTCCTTTAAATAGAAACAAAATTTGAAGTAAAATAAGCAAGAGCAAAGTTGTACCTGATAAAATTAAAACTAAACATGAAGCAGTTCAAGCTAACATCATGCTCTAAGGAGATTTTCTGATCCTTCTTCTTACATAATAGATAACTGTTATTCATGCATAGAAATTTATGTCATTTGGACAAATTAACACTCTCATTCAAGTTTTACATTTTAAATTTTGAATTTCTTGATGTTTTCTTTAATTATAACATGACAAAATAGCACTTCCCCTGCTCCCCAAAAAAGGTAGGAAGAAGATGAAAGAAATACACCAATACTGACCTTGACTGTCAAAGAAAATGGGTGGTCAGGCTGCTGTCCTGACCAATATTGACTTTCGTAGTCACTTTTTCCTCAACTTGAGTGTGAACTTGTCAATTCAACCATTTCTGCAGAAATGAAATTTCCCTCTGTTTTAGTTTCTAAGTATTTTATGCTCTAAGACAACAATTTGCTTACTCTCATTTTAGTCAGTATTCGTTGTCTTTTATGCTGCACAAGGAAAAGAGCTGTCCAAGTGACTAGAACCCTATGATAGTAACTAGTAAAAGTTCAGCAGCTATGAAAAATTGTGTTCTCTTTCTCCAAGAAATGACCAAGTAATTTACATATACTCACATACTTTGAACTTGACCCAGAAAATTCAGGTCTAGTGCAGAAATAATTTATTTTCACGAGCTCCTCCAAGCACTGACTACTCAACCTGAAGTGCCAAAACTATTTTCCAGAAATGAGCACTAGGATGAACAGTTCTATGGTGTGAACCCTGTGTTCTTGCCTGCCAACTAATGCACAGAGGTTAGCAGAAAAATTGTATACTGAACTAAAGCTTTTAGTCGTCACCAAAATATCCACATTTTGAAGTAAACCTTCTGAATAATACAGTCTATTTTCCAGGAATAAATTCAGTGCCCTCAAAGCCAGTTCTCACAACTGCGAAACACTTCCAGATATATTTCAAGCATTTTAACTAAACAACATACAGTGAGAGAGTTTGCTACTCTGAAACACATTTCAAAGGAATTTTAGCTGAACGAACTAAAACAAAATATTCCACAGTCTCAGTTTCAACCATATTCTAGGATTTAATTATTTTGAACAAATCAAAAAATAATCAAAGTTACAAATAGCCGAAGTCTTTAAGCTATTATGTTTCATAGCCAGGGACAATAGACAGAATAATTTGTCATTTTCATGACTGCCTTGAAGCCTCTGCAGGAAGTCATGATATGTTCTCAAACTTAGCTGAGATCAATAATTGTTTCTAATTATTCCATGCAATATTCCTGATAGTTGAAAATACTCTGATACAGAAAAATCACCCTGTGAAACAGAAGTCAATGAAAATAGTTTAGACAAACCAGAACTTCCTGTTCCAAATGTACCTCACAGAAATGCTTTGACCTGATAGCAACAGGAAGTATAAGACATCAAGGGCTGTCTTACAATTAAATATTTAGAATGATAAATGAAGTATAATAAAAACTTAGCATTCAGGTAGAAAATGACTAAGAAAACCACTTTTGCCCATTTGTGGTTTTTTGAAAGAAGATCAACTTCATCTTCAATGTAAGACAAAACTAATTCATTGTAAAATTCATTTTCCATTGACTAAGAGGTTGCAGAAGAAATAAATGTGACCCTTCTCCTTCAGAATCCCTCAAACTCCTTGGTTTTTTTTATTCAGAATATTACAGAATAGCCTTCCAAGCAGCAAAATGCAAGCACTACTGTTACAATTTTACTGATTAAGGATCTATTCCAAATGAAAACATTGTCACAAAACTACATTTTTCTCCAAGTAAACATCACAGCATGAGTAACACAAGCATTTTTGTCTTTCTATTTCTTCAACAGAAGCTGTGAAATCGAAGATGATTTAATCCCTTTTCTTATAATTCTAAGGCTACCCAAGTCATTGATGTATAATCAGTGTTAATTGTTGCAGCTAACATTATATCCTCAAGCTACTTGCCTTAGAGGACTGAATTCCTAGTATTCCATTTTCTCAGCCAGCCAGTAGCTTCCAATGAAATACTCCTCACTTTACATTATTATATCTAAGATTTTAGTGCAATTTGTAGAAAACTGTATTCCACATGACAGCAGCTTTGGATTGAATGAAACAGAAGTGTATCTCCTCAATTCAGTTTTGTGGTCCTGGGACTATTCTTTTGCAAAATAAGCAAACACAACGTGAAGTTAATATTTTTATGTTTCATTGCTGTTCTCTTCCTGACAGTGTGCCTGCCATATCTGGTAAGTGAGCTAAGAAACTTAAATATACCAACAGGTACTTTTCTAAAAATTAGAGTCAAAATAAATCACATTTGGTAACACTCCCAGTCAGATAATTCCTCCTACAACCAGAAGCCCTTTGTGCAAGGCAGTGGTAGATTCTGTCACCTCTTGAACAACTTGCTGCTTCTCCTGCACAATTAATGTATTTTCCATCATCCCTTCACATCCCAGATAACTCCTGTGCAAATCAAACTAAATTAAGTTCACTTACCATATTCCAGCTCTTAACCTATTTTGTTACATCATCATACCAATATTTTGGCGGGAAAAAATTAAATAGAACAAGAAGTTTTGTTTGTCATTCATGGTTACTCCTTAATGTAATACATTACTATTTTTTGCAATACCCAGCCTGATGATAAAAGAACCAGAAAAAAGTCCTTTGTTTTGTTATGTTTGATCTTCTACTCAATCTGAATTTAATTTAAAAGTATAATAAGCCAACAGAAAATATTTTTTTCCCTAATTGAGATGTACCATCTGCTGCAGTAATCAGCAAAACACATCTCAACTCATTTGGATGTTAGATGCACTGCTTTTGTAGGGCTGACAACAGGAAATATGGTCATGATTAGAATACAAAGTAATTTTTGTTCTAGCAGTATTTGTTTTACACATGCACTCAGTGGAGCTGCTTCTGTTAAAGCTAGCTTGGCCTCCTGTTCTCCTATCACGAATAAGTTTCATAGGTATTGCATTTTCAGAGTCTAAAATAGTGATTTCATCTGCCAGCCACTGAAAAAAAGAAGAATTTAAATGCATTTTATACTGGGAATTATCTGAAATCAGTTATTTTTCACACATGATAACTTACAGAAAGCTCCATTCTAAATTACTCTTCTGTAGTTTGAAAACCCTCCCTGCCTTTTTTTTAACTCAAATGCTCTCATTCAGAAAAATATCTAATATTTGGAAGTGAATTTGATAGTTTGAAACAGGGTTCACTCCACATACCAAACCAAGTGTGGTTCAGAGGTGTGAGTTTGGGGTCCATGCTATTTTAGCTTATATTAGCCTATCAGTATTGATGAAGACTTGAAAGAATTTTGGCCCATTTAGAGGACAAGACTTCTTCCAGAAAAATATTTTACACCCTGGAAAGTGCATTAGTTGTAAGAGGACAAAGTTTGCAAAACAACCTGCATCTAAAATAATAGGGACTTCTCTACCAGAGAATCATTTTAAAACATAAGGCAAACCAACTGAAAGGATAACATTAAAGAGAATATTTTGAAGAAATTGGGTATAAATAAATTTTCCCTTGTAGGAGGATTAACCTGCAGTGAATCAATGACATTTTGTCTTAATCTCCTTATGCACCTCTTATGAGAAAAGGACTCTGTCTTGTCGGACAAGGACAAGACAGAAATATTTAAATGTCATACAAAGAGAGTTTTCCCTTTGCTGCCTAAATGAACTGTGCACGAAAGAAGTCTTCTCTTCTTCTGAAACAATTCAGGATCACTGGAGATCAGGACAATCAATAGACATTTTCTGTTTTACAAAGCTTGAGACTACTTTCTCAGGGAAATAGATATTTTATCTCAATTGATTCATTTGTTTGAACTAGTTTGAATGTAAAGATCTTGTTTTGAGTGTACTTTCACTTTATGTGAGATTTTTCCAGATTTACATTGAAAAAAGTTTTGGTTTTGTACAGTTAGTTTTCAGGTTCTTGACATGAAAGACAGATCAAATGCTGTCACTGCAGGTTCTTGACATGAAAGACAGATCAAAGGCTGTCACTGCTTCTAGGGATGAAAAATAATTTTTCAAGCACTGGAAAAGATATTTAATGACAAAATGTATGTCTTAATTCTTATATTACAGAAGATAATAAAGAGCAAGTCAAAAAGTTATGCACAAATTTATTTTTTTCTTATTTTTTAGAATTTGTGCAAAGGAAACAGGACTTCAGAGCTATGGTCCCTTAAATTCTCACTTCCCTTCTTTTTTACCAAAACTCAGTGCTCTTTTGTATTTAAATTATGGCAATTATAATAACTAGTTTTCATTTTATTTTAATTGAGAGATATATGTTGAAAAAAAAAACAGGTGTTCAAGAGGAAGTAAGACAATGTGAGGACACTTGGGGAGGTACACAAAGGCTCATCTAGTCTTGAAGTATCTTAGCATCTTTCAGTAATAATAGTTCTCAGTACTGTGCTTTTCCACCTCAGATCTCAAATCTGATGGAAAGATTGTATTTTTAATTTTAGTTCATTTTAGAACATACTAAAAGCAGACAGTTAAATAGCAGCAAAACTCAAAAGAGAATCGAGTGGTCCCCTTGTCCTCCTGAGCAGCTAATCAAATTAATCCAATTAATATTAACTGTATAGAGTTAGCCACTAAGATAACAACTTGTGTAAGTCAAAGATTCTTCAGTTCATCAAGTGATAGATTTCAGAGGTTTTGTATCCTAACTGAAAATACAGCTGTAAAATTAACACTGGCATATTTTGCTCCAGTTCCATTTTAGACTTTTGCTTATAGTAATAAATTTCATCTTTCCAATTTTTTAGAGGGTATGTACTAAAATTTCTGATTTCTGTAAAATGTTTACTTTAGGTTATAACTATCATTTAGCTGTGAATGTCTAGTATTTTTACAGATTCTTGGGGAATTATAACATTTTTCACTGAATCCCAAATTTTGGGAGTTTTTCCCAAACTCCAAGTTTTACCACAAACAAATGCATACAAATAAATCTGTACCAGAACAAAATGTTCTTCTCGATTTTCTCTTGTAATTGAACGAAATTAAAGATGCTTCTTTTCAACTAGATGTTTATATAGTGATAGGACAAGGGGTAATGGGTTCAAATTAAAGGAGGGGATGTTTAGGTTAGATATTAGGAAAAGGTTTTTTACTGTAAGGATGGTGAGACACTGGCACAGGTTGCCCAGGGATGTGGTGGCTGCCCCAACCCTGGCAGTGTTCAAGTCCAGGCTGGATGAGGCCTTGAACAACCTGATGTAGGGAGGAGGGGTCCCTGCCCATGGCAGAGGGGGTGGGGACTAGATGATCTGTAAGGTCCATTCAAACCCCTAAATTCTATGATTCTATGATTCTGTATGTAGATTAACACCAAAAAAAGACAATTTTAATTACACAGCATGTATCTGATGTTTGGGCCTCTGCTGTGTTTTTCCATCAGTGAAACTATGAGTGTGTTGGCTGTGCATAAACCCTTGCATGTTGTCATCATACAAGGTATTTGACTCTGTTTAAAACATGGCTATTGATTTTCTCCCAGCATTGAGGTAATTCTTTCAGAGAGAATGAGACAGCTTCATCTCCTTCATGGTTATGCAGCTCAAAACGCTCATAAATCATGAATATATTTCTCTCACACATTTTTTTTCTGCTGTTCTGAGGCTGGATTCTTTCAAATTTTAAATGTGGGAAGAAAAGTCTTTAATGAACATTTTGTTAGAGCTTTATGTAGTCTTATGTCTCATACAAGCCTTTTGTTTGAAAAACCACATTTTCTGTGTCAGAGTCAATAAGGCTAGGGGAAGGGAGAGTCAGAAGAAAGAGATACAATAACGATGCACCTCATGCATTTAAAGCTCTGACTTTAAAATTTTCTGCAGAAGCATGGAAATCTAACCATACAGCAAACAATATTTCCAAAAACTGAGTTCTAGTCTTATATGAGTTATACGAGTTTAAGTAATAGAAGTTGAGCCATACACAAACATCACATCTTCCATAGTTTTCTTAGTAATCTTGACATGTATAAGTAACTAACAAGCAGGCTACAAATCTGTTGTATTTGCAGTATGTTGAGCTCTCAGCTGCCTGGCCAGACAATGTGTGAATATAAGTTATGCAAAAGTCATTGTCACCCACATGGAGGTGAGTGCTAGCCGTGTTTTCAGCATTGCAGGGTCCTAACTTGGGGCCTATTAGTGAGAAGGCAGACTGCTTTATTATTTGAAAAGCTGTTCACTGTGATTTATGGCCTTGTATTAGCCTCCTCATCTTGAGATATTAGACAATCATACTTTGTCATGGACAATCTGAGGTGAGGAAAACATACAACATTCATCTTCTCTTGCCATCTAGGACACTTCATCTATTGTTTTTTCCTCTGGCATACCATTTCCTTGTAATCAATTTAAATTGAAAACTTTAATGACCTTCCCTGAGTGTTACACAGCCTTTTCACCTCCTTGGAGAGTTTTTCTGCAAAGAAATTAAAACTCCA
>NW_008679103.1:361-766 GCF_000695815.1 Acanthisitta chloris | reverse complement strand
AGACACGCAAGTCTCATTGGTGATTATCATAGGATGTTAGCTAATTACCAATTAGGCAGATCCAAAATACTCTGTGTAAATATTCCCACATTTTATGTTGTTGTTGTGGTTTAATCCCAGATGGCAACTAAGTACCACGTAACTGCTCACTTACTCCCCCTTTCCCACCCAGTGGAATGGAGAGTATAATTGGAAAAAGGTAAAACCCATGAACTGAGATAAGAACAGTTGAATAACTGAAATAAAGTCAAATGTAGTAATAATAATAGTCATGAAATGGCTAGACAGAGGAATAAAACCCAAGAAAGACACATGCACAGTACAATTTGTCACCACTCGCAGACTGAATCCCAGTCCTTCCTAGAGTATTGTTCGGTACCACCTGGCCAGCTCCCCCAGTTCATG
>NW_008679103.1:0-298 GCF_000695815.1 Acanthisitta chloris | reverse complement strand
GTTGTGCTCCCTGCCAGCTTCTTGTGCACCTCCTCACTGGCAGAGCATGGGAAACTGAAAAGTCCTTGACTTAGGGTAAGCACTGCTAAGCAACAACTAAAAACATCAGTGTGTTATCAACACTATTCTCCAGGTTAAATCAAAACACCAGAGTTTACCAGCTACTAGGAAGAAAATTAATCCTATCCCAACAAAACCAAGACAGTATCCACCCACTCATGTCATGCCTTGGTCCCACACTTTCCAATACACCCCAGTTAACCACCATCAATCTTCTTGGTCCTTTAATATATACTCA
>NW_008679102.1:12746-21923 GCF_000695815.1 Acanthisitta chloris | reverse complement strand
ACAGCGGCTCCGGGCAAGGACAGCGGCTCCGGGCAAGGACAGCGACCCCGGGAAGGACAGCGGCTCCCGCTTTCTAGGACACTCTGTGTGCCGCACAGAGCCGTGGAGACTCGGAGCAGGACAGCCGACCCGACAGCTCTGCTCCTGACTCAGTGACACAGCCTTCGGTTCCCCCAGCTCAAACAGCAGAACGGACTGTGTGGCCACGGCACACACAGGCAAGCGGAAAATACTGCGGCTGAGGTTTCAGGGGGCTGAAAGTCCTCGTGGCACGCTGCCCCCAGCAGCCCATCGTGTCTGCCACCGGTCAAACCCAGCCCTGTGCCCTGCCCAGGCCTCTGAAAGGATCTGTGCTCAGAAAGGAGCAGAGCGGCTGTGCCGCACCAGCAGGGTCACACCAGCACACTTTGAACTCCTTCTCAGACACCCACGGTGGCCCAGGCAGGGGAACCTTGTCACCAAAGGGCCTGCACAGGAGCTGTGCCACACACGGCGAGGGTCGATCCAGAACTAACAGGATAATACAACAAATTACTCAAAGCTTAGCCAAGTTTGGACTTTAACTCAAAGTCTGTGATTACACAAAGCAGTAGTTTTAAGTTAGACTGTGCCTTTTCATCTACAGACTTAAATAGGTCCAGAAATATTAATTTAGCTTCATGACATCCCAGTGAGATATAACTTATTGTATTTGTATTATCTAAGAGAAGACTCCAGGCAATAATTCTAGCAGAGTACTGGGCTTGACTGCAAGTCCTCTAAGGATGTTTACCCATGTCCTTCTTCTCTTCATCCTTCCTCTTCTACTTCTGATTTTTATACTGAAAAAAAAAGAAAATAGATTTTTTTTTGGTAGGAAAGAGCACATAACTAAGTGACAGTTCCTACTAACAAGGATTTACAACTCTCCACACAAATTTATCTTAGTTTCCTCTAAGGTAGGTTGAGCTTTGCTAGGCTTTCCCTCTGCAGTACAGACACTCCCTGGCAGGCAGTGACTGCCCCCCCCTGTCACCAGTCCACAGCTTCCCACAGAACCACACTGCAGCCTCTGGGGCAGAGGCAGAACTGTAGGGAGAATAAAATCAACCCCAGGCACAGTTATTGACCAGGCTGTGGCTGCTGGGATCTGGCTATTGCTGTAATTTCATAATCTGTAACTAATCTGTGCTTGCTTCTGTAACAATTCTCATTTGGATTTTGGGGACTGGCAGAGAGAAGGACTTAGTCACTTAGTAAATTAAATCACAGATATTTAGAGCAAGCTGAACTTTTGACTTGTTTCCTTCTAGCCAGTGTTAATGTATCCACTCCCCCCAAACTGAAACCCCAGGAAGCACAGGTGACTCTGCTGTCTAGCACAAACAATCCTCATGTCTGACAGACCAGCCTGAGTGGCTTCTCTCAGTGCTGTGACAGCACAGAGGCACAGGCGAGCCCAGCACCACAGCCTGGCCCCCGTGGATCCCTCCCTGACCTGTGCAGCCACAGGCAGAAGAACAACAGTTCTGGAAGTTGATGTAAATTGGCTGAGGACAGATTCTGCTGGGAAAGCAGATGATGCACATCAAACTCTGGCTTGCAAAATGCTGTAGTTTCTTCCCCTATATGAGAGTTACACTAATCACCACTGTTGAAATGTAACAGAATTCTTCATGGAAACAAAGACTTACAGAGAGACCAACTCAAATTGTTACTCATTCTGAAAATAAACATTAGTTTTCCAACAAGAGCTATGACAATCACAGATGCCCCGTGGCTGGGTACTCCTTTCACCCAGACACTTCAATACCCAGGACACACAACAGTTTGCTGTTCAGAACTTGCTTCCCAATGTTTTCTTCTTTGATCTGAACCGAGAGAAAGCAAAGCACAGACAATCTGATGCACTTACTTTATTCATCACCCAGTCAGCATCTTCAATGGCTCTCCTGATGATCTGCTGGATTCGCTCAGGGTCATCTTCATCAGCATGAACTTTGAAACTCTGCAACAAGCCAAGTGTCACACTGACCATGCAAACACAACAAGCATTGCTTCTACCTCTCAGAAAAATATCTGATGCAAATAAACTGTTGGTCTGATAAGGTACAAATGCACACTGTAGCACCTGGCTGTGTTATTTCCATAACAAATCTGCTCATGTGGAATTTCATGGGAAGTATTTCACTCCTTTCACACATCATCAACAAAAAAACCCAAAGAACTGCAATTTAGCAACAAAAAAACCCAAAGAACTGCAATTCAGAACAACAATTGGAATTGTCTGGCATGGGAAGACTGGAAAGACATGGGTCAACAGGTCTGATCAAGGGCATGAAATTACTTCCATATGAAGTATGGACTAGGAACACTCAGATGAGACTCACCCAGACTGGGGGTGGGAGCAGGAGACAGACACAGGAATCAAAAAATGACTGACAAGGAAACACTAAGTTCCTCTGTAAGAGATGTGTTTGGGGACTAGGGAATGATTGTTCACTCTCTGTGAACAACAATTACGGATGAAAGCCAGGAAAAACAGCAGGTTTCAGACCCAAAGCAAACAAGAAATGCTCCTTCACACACGGCCACTGCAATCCTTCGAAGCCACCGACGTTTCGGGCGTGCAGAGGAGGTGTTTAAGCGCGCGGAGCTGAGCAGCGCGGCCCGGGAGCGCCCCTCACCTGGCGGATGGCGTGTCGGTAGTGCTGCCGCAGGCTGTCCGCGGGCAGCAGCCGGCAGCAGCGCAGGAGGTACCGGTACAGCTGCACCGAGCTCCGCACCAGCTCGGCCTGGGGCAGCGGGGCCATTCCCAGCGCGCTGCCTGCTGAGAACAAACACAGCACAGCACCTCAGGACTTCTCTGAGAACACCGCGACGCAAGTGGGAAGCAACACTAGGCAATGCAAACGGGCAGTGAACGGAGGCTGAGCAGCATAACTTGCAAACGCTTTAGAAGAAACCCAGTCTGAAATGAATCAGGACTTGCTGAGCCTGGGGGCAGAAAGGGGTTAAGCTGTCACGGATCCAGGCATGAGAACACAGCATGGAAGTCATGCCAGAGGATCACTGTGACAGAATATTAAGGTATACCACACATCAATGTTTCCCAGGTTGCAAACAGACCCACAGTGCAGTGTGGGACTCCCATCTGACCAGTGCTCTCCTGCACTTGGAGCTTCGTGGGGTGTGTCTGCTCTGGAATACCTGAGATGTTCCCTCAGGAAAGCAGGAGACATGAGGTGAGACTCCACAATCATCCCCCCGAGAACTACTCCCAGCCAAAACATGGTGCCTGTTAGCTTTCACGAACAATTAGCATTCAGAACTGGGCACAGGGGTCTGGTTGCTTGCACAGAACCTGTTGGAATAGGGTTTTATCATCCAATACAAAAATCTGGAATATGCAGTTGGATTCAAGTTGATCTGAACCTACATTTAACTTTACATAGTTTGGTCTAGATCCTTAGCTGGCAGGAACTGGTCTAGTTCCACTGCCCCTAAGAACCCAACCTGGTATTTCACATATTCCCACTAAATACAGTGAAACATCCCAAAATTCAATACAGATCCCAAAATACACTTTGGGATGAGAGCCAGTTTGTCGAGTTGTTTCCAGGCTTTGATGTGTAAACTCCTCATATGTCACTGTTCTCTAATTAAACCTAAGTGGTGCAATAGATTTCCTGTCACAAAGGCGAAGATCCTTCATGTGCTGGGAATGTCCAGGACAGCTCAAAGCTGCAGCACAAAGGAAAGCAGCTCTGGGAGAGAGCAAGGAACCAGTCACAGAAACATGAATATGGAATGCTGAAACTGATCAATGGAATTGAAAATGTTGTTTCACTATAGATAATTAGGAATTTTCCACTGCAGTAATTTTTCATAGGAAAATGATGAGTTGTTGAATTCAACTCATGTGATAAATACATTTGCACTGGTGAATTTTGGGCAGGGGGGAATCTTTCATCTTCCCATAAATACTGGTCCTTCCAAAAGGCTTGAAGATGGAGTTTTCACCAGGTCTCTTATCCAACCTAAACCCTATGAGGCTCCAGTACCCAAAGCTGTGCCCTGCACAGGCACACCTCAGGCCACACTCTGTACACCCCAACACCAGAGAACTTGCAGTTACTGCTGCAATTTGCCCCTTCCTCGGCACAAAAAGGACAGCGAAGCACAGTAAGAACCTGCACTGCTGCCTTTTGTTCTAAAGCATTGCCCTCGAATCCCAGAAATGTTACCAGAACAAAACCCTCGACCTCACAGAATCTGGCTATAATCCTGACTAATAATGTAAATCTCCTTCTGATAACTTAAATATCACGCATAGCACAACAAACAAACTATCTAAACCAAGAATGTTGCGTCAGAAATAAAATAATCCACTAATTGTGCTTTTCTGGAATGGATGACTGTATAATGTCCTAATCAGAAGGCTGAAATCACATTTGCATTTAGATAAAGCCCTGCTCAAAAAGAGACAAGTATAAAAGGAGACACTGAGACATTGTGGCATTTCTCTGCATTGCATAATCATTTACATTCCTGATAATGCTACTCAGATAATGAGGCAAAGGCTGACCAAAGCCAATTAATCTTCGCTCTGCAGCAGCGACTTGGCACCTGACCCCGTGCCCGGCCGAGCCCGATGTTGCCAAGATGACACTGTGCCACTGGTCTCATCTGAGTTTTGTTCTGCTGTTGTGACTGCTTTCCAAGCAAATCCCTACAGTCCAACAGTCCCTCCGGACTCGTTAAACAGCCACCAAATCTGGGCTCCAGGGACTGGAGCTGCTAATGAAAGGACTGCAAGAGTTACCTGAGCTGTTGCTGTTCACAGCTTGGCTCCCCCTCCCCTTCTTCCCCCAGATTACAGGCTGGAGATGTGTTTTATTACTTCGAAGTATTACACCTTTAGAAGCCTAACCCAGGAAATTATGACTCCCTATCCCAGTCAAACCCAGGAAAGCAATAATCAAACTACCAAAATAAGAATGAGATTGGAAGCCTCTTGAAACCTCTTTAACCACAAAACATCTTGGTTCATGTTTTGACACCTGCCCAGAAAGACACCCAAGGGGAGTGCTGCTCCTCAGAAGGATTCCCACTCTGTGGTCACACCATCCTCCCTTCCAGGCTCCCCAGGCTCCCGGCCTGTGGCTCCAGGCCTTGCCTTCCCACAGCAGAGGCAGAGCTCCCTGCCCACAGGCACTCAGCAGCCCTCCTGGCCATGGCACTGCCACAGCTCACCTCACTCCCCGTGGGTCACAGGAGTGCCCGGGCCACGATGGGCCACGACTGGCCATGATGGGCTGTGCCACCCCGGGCACACCAGCCAACGTCCATCCCCGGTCCGTCACATCCACTCGGAGCCCTGGGGCACAGCCTGCCCTGCACACCCTCCTCAGACCCAGCCCTGGGGCACAGCCTGCCCTGCACACCCTCCTCGTGTGTGGCTGAGCACGTACAATGTGCAGCCACTTCCCCGTGCCCAGGGCTCCGCGGCGCGCGGGGCCTCTATTGAGATCTGCTGGCTGATGTGATCAGGTCTGACGAGCCGTGGCCGGTCATTGTTGTGGATTCTGCTCGCTGGAGACGTGATCTGTAGGCCCCAGTGCAGGAGTGAGGACACCAGGCCTGCTCTCTGCAGCTCCATCTCTCCCCTTTCCCCTCGCGTGCCGCAGGAGGCAGAGGCTGTGTGAGTGGCAGTGCCCTGGCAGTGTGACTTGAGGCACAGCCCTGCAGGGTTTGCTTCACACCATGTTCACAGGGCACACAGGGACTAAGGACTGGCTAACGACAGACCCCAAAGGTCTGTTTGCCAACAAGGAGTCACCACTGCTTGGACACCCTTCGTGCAGCTCTACAGCATCAGGATCAGGCCTAATGCTATTCACCACTGTCACCAGTTGTCTCCCTGAAAATACGAGACTGGAATTGGTAGAACTTGAGGGTGACAGAGATTGCTAGAGCTGGGCACAACAACCCCTCGTGTGAAATACCACAGCCACGGGCAGATGTTTCACCCTACACCCTGCTTTGGTATCACACAGCAGAGACATGCAATACATCAAGCTGCAAATAAAACACTGAAGCTTTTGCAATCCAACACCAGTGAGGAAACACACTGCCCACACTGAGGCCAGATTACCCTGTTCTGGATAATTAATAAGCATGCTCAGACTAATTAGAGTAATACTCTTTGGAGCACACTTACCAGTGGGAGAACAGGAATCTCCCTGGTTTAGGTGCAACTCAAACTTCTCTACTTTCTTCTCCTGGCTTAAGGATAATTCTGAAAGGCACAGTCTCAAAAGCACTTTATCTTCCCAGCTTTGAACTGCTCAGTTCAGCTGCTGTCAACATGAATTTTGTTCTCAGTAGCCAAATCTGTAAACATTTACCTTTGGGATCATGCCTGAATAGGAATTGAGTTGTATCTTGGTGCCATCAACTTTAAAACAAAACTGTCTGTTCATTCCTTCTTTTCTTGTAAATATTGTATTTGAAAGATTCCAGTGCTTAGCTCCAGTTTAGCAATCACAGCTCTCCCTACTGCTTTATGCCAGTTAGTGTATCAACCTTCTGGCTGGGCTTACCCTCTAAAACATTCAGCTGGGCACAAAAAAAGCTACCACAACTTTTGCTGAAGGACAGATCTCCCCTTGGCAGTGCAGGGTCTGAAAATGCCCTTGAAGGGCACAAACACACTGTGACTAATGAACGCTCTGGCTCCATGGGCTGTGGGTCAGGCAGGCACAGGCAGAACAGCAAGGCTTACGTAAGGTTTTGTCATGGCTCCTCACTCAGTTTAGGGAGGACTGAAACTGGCTGAAGTTGATGTCCCCTTCATGCTTTAAGACAGGCTCTTCTTGCTCATGCAATCCAACTTTGCCTATTTTTTAAAAAGGCAAGAGGGGGAAAGAAGCAGTTGTCAGTGCAGACAGGGCTCTGCTCAGGAAAGGGCAAGTACCAGAGTTCAACAGAAGGACAAAGTCACGTGAAGGTGGAGAGTCAGAATTTAACACAGCAGCAGAAGTCACGGTGACCCACACTGCTGACTGAAGTTTAATTAGAAAAATGTTGGGTTTTTAACCCAAGAATGTCTAACATAGACCTCTGACCCTTCCTTTCGCACAAACATGGGAATAAACCCTGCAGTGTAACAAGGCTGCCCAGTGTGACCTCTCCTTTTACTGCTCCCCCAGCACATCCCTTCCAGCCCCACCTGCACACGATCCCTGCACTAGTGACCACGGGGCTGGTGCATGGCCTGGTGTCCACAGCTCACCCTGGAGTTATCCATCCCAATTCTCCACATCCTTCACAGCAACACCAGGAACAACCTGCTGTCTCACTGCTCCAAATCCACACCTGCTGAAATTTAGCATCTCCCAATCCTTCATTCTCTCCCACCGTAACAATCTGAGCCAGCCCCTTCCCTGGCATAAACCCTGTCTGTGGTGGAATTAAACCACGGGGGAATTTGACCCACCACATCCTGAACAAAATCCATGTCTGTTCCTGGGAGAAATGTCTATAAGCAGCAGTATTTCAGGACATGTAAGTCTGGGAGCCTTTAGCCTCTTAGGGGGATTGTCCCTGGCACAGCTCACTAATCAGGATTGTTTCCATACCAACAGCTAATCAGGGGCAGACGCTGCCGTGGCTTAGGGACATGGCTGAGGTCTTAAAGTCACATCTCAGGTTTTCCCAAAACTTCACTGGCACTCGCCCTGGCCCAGCCTGGCTCAAAGGGAATCTGCTTCACAGGAAGAACAAAGGAGAAGTCTGGCTGGCAACAAGCCACTGCAAACACATACAACTCCACAGGACGTTTGTTTTCGGTGGAACAGCGCCTGATTTTAACTGATTACACACACCAACAACACTACTGACTAAACCAATTTATACCTCTGGCTGAGATGAAGTTCAAGGGGAAAAAATACCTGTTTTACTGTCTGTGGAGTGAAGCTCAATCCACATTCCCTCCTGATCCCAGTGCCCAGCATACAGCTCGTGCTCTGACAGATCAAAACAAACATGCCACACGAGCAGGGACAACCCAAGGCTCTTCCAGAGGAAAAACAGCCGAGAAACCTAACTGTGCTCCAGAAACTTCAGCAGCTTGTGCAAAGTCACACAAGAGCAGAGCTGGGAATAGGACCCTCCGGTTCTCAGACACTCCCTGACACGAGGCATCCTGCTGGCTATGTCCTACAGGACTCACAACAGCACCCCTGGTTCAGAACACAACCCCAGAACCTCTGCAGCCTGTGTCTCCATCCCTTGGGATGTATGTCAGCCCAACTGCCTCCAATATCCTGTATGTGTACGACTTTACTAATGATCATTCTGCATTTCTGGTTGGGACTGAATGGCTCTGGGACGACTTCCCTCGTTCCTCAAGCACTCGGACACGGATGCAGAATGCCAGAGTGTTTCCCCTTTGCAGCTCCTGTGCCAGCTCCCATCAAGGGAAGGAGTGTGGCACAGCAGCTCTGAGCGGCAAAAGCACTCGGTGCAAACGGAGCTGCCTTAGGTTTCACCCAGGACTCAGATTTGGTTACATTTGGTGAAACCTTGGGGAAAGGGGGGTAAAAGCTTTGGTTCAACTGAAGTCATGGTGTTAACCTCCAGTGCTAATAATTAACTCAATTATGCTGAATTAATTTGATGTAATTACTGGTGATGGCGCAAAGACAGTGGCTGGAGAAAGTCTGAGAGACGGGAGGAACAGAAGTCTCAACAATACAAAATGCCCCATAAATAGCATCTCTTTTTTTGGCAGAATGAGCCAAAGACACAAAATGAGTTCATTACAGTCATCTGGCTTCACTCAACCCTCCAAATTACCCCAAAGCCAGACAAGGAGCTGTGAAATGCAGCAAGTGCACTAGAATTAACGCCGACCCTGACGGATCTGACACAGCTCTCAGCACTAGTGTCTCTCCCCGTCCCATTATCCACACAATTCTCTTTTTTTGGCAGAATGAGCCAAAGACACAAAATGAGTTCATTACAGTCATCTGGCTTCACTCAACCCTCCAAATTACCCCAAAGCCAGACAAGGAGCTGTGAAATGCAGCAAGTGCACTAGAATTAACGCCGACCCTGACGGATCTGACACAGCTCTCAGCACTAGTGTCTCTCCCCGTCCCATTATCCACACAATGCAGATTACAGATTTAA
>NW_008679102.1:0-12727 GCF_000695815.1 Acanthisitta chloris | reverse complement strand
TCCCTACCCAAAGACATTAATTAAGCACATTTTCCTGTTGTGCTGTTGTCAGTTGGGTGAGTTTTTGAGGAACAATCTGGAGAATACTTATGGAGCCTTTTCATTTGATCTGCAGTTTTTATCTACTATTTTCAGACTTATTCAGTTCAAAACAAACAAACCACAGCTCGAAGAACCAAACATCTTTCTCCTTCCCCACTTAACACTTTTGTGTCTAACGGCAATGCCTTCCTGGCTGTGAAAACACACAGTCCTGAGCCCTTTGCAATGTTTCGGTACACAAAAAGGCATCGGAGGCAAAACTCTGAGGTGGTTGTCTTAAGCCTTGTGGATTAAAGGAATACAAGATTTTGTGCAAACGAATGTCTGTGGTACCCCCAGCATCTGGGCAGGACTCCACTCCTGAGGAAGCACACCTGGCCTCCTCCAGGAACACCGAGCGTGCTCAGATGATGCTTTTACCAACCAAACCCCACAAAAGGCAGAGCTGCAAAGAATTCAACTGACAGCATCACTATAGCCAGCACTTCCCAGCCCTGCAGGACTGGTGACACCTAACCACGGAGGCCTGGGTGCCTTGGCTCTCTGGCCTCAGCCTGAAACGGTGCTTGACTTACATCTATCATAATGCTGCAAACACACAAGTCTCTAAGCTTCTACTGCATTTTTATTACCCTTGGTGACAAGAATAAAAATGTTTCCTCTAACATCACCAATTGCTTCTGAGGAGACATTCCAAGTGCTTAGCTGGAAGACTTGAATAGTATTTCCAATTTGCCAAGTAGGTGCTGCTCACACGCCCCCGGATCACATCCGCACCGGGTTCTGCTGGTTCGCTCACACAGCTGAGCTTTACCAACTGGGTTTAATTGCCACCAGGCTCCGATCAGACTCATCGGTTCAAAGCAAGCTCCTTACATGCATAATTTATGCACTTGATTTCAACAGATCATTCTGTGCCTAGTTCCGAGAGGGCACAAAGTGTTTTCCGTGGGGAAGCTGCTCACAGTTCTGAAGAGACCCTGCATTTTGAAGTAGTGTGAGGGATTGTTTGAAGTCTCCTACATTTATGTGGACAGCTACTCCAGTTTTCTCTGTGCCTGTTTACCAGAGTCTCCACAGTTTAGTGAGCTGAGTTACTACTGGAAGGGGAGAGAAGCCCCGGGGAAGGCCCTGTGCCAAGCTGGAGGGAGGCACAGCTCCTGCTCTAGCCAGCACAGAGGAACAAGAGTGGTCTAACCTATTCCAAACCCACTTCACACTGACCTGACAATGCAAGGGTGTCTGCATAGATGAGAAGTTCATCATCTTCTCCCTGCCACCACCCCTGCCTCCCCCCAGACCTCCCTGTGCCTGCCCCGGCCCTGCTTTGCCGTCACAGCCTTGATTTTCCCTTTCATGGATTTTTGCTTGAAACAGCATCACTGCCTTGATTGTCTATTTTCAGCCTATATTTAAGAAAACCCTTTGGTTCCATTTGTAGCCACATCCTGTCTCAGCCTCCCCCTCTTTTTGTTCCTAAATATAAGGCTGATGCAATTTGATGTGACATGACAAAATAGCACATTTGCATCGGCAGAAACTTTCTCTCAACAGCAGTAATTAAAGGGAGCAGATGAGACAGTGCTGGAATTGGTGTTTATTTAGCCTGGAAATAAAAGGCTTAAAGAAGTCTTGAGAGGGATGTTCGAGTGTGTCACGACCATGCAACTCATCCCTGAGTGCTGCCTTCCACAGACCTCCTCACTGCCAAGGCAAGTGGTGGCTCGTCGTCATCGATTCAAAGAGAGCGAAGAAATAAATCTCAGCTCTGTGGACCATATTCCTAACCAGTGAAAATTATTTAGTGTGTTTCTTGGGATTATAAATAGCTCCAGGACACACGTGGTACACCTAAGACAAGGTCAGTCAACCCCTAACTTCAGAGCAAAGGCTCTCTCTAAATGAGAGCCAAGATCTCATCGACTGCCATGAGAATTAGGTGCTCAAGCATCTGAACTGTTGATCTAAGCTGGAGCAGCAGAGGAGAGGAACTCACCCTCACCTGCAGCACAGATTCCTGCAGATTGTCAGAGACAGGGGCCCAGAAATGGCAGCCCAGGGCTCTGAGTGCTGGCACCTCAACAGGATTCAGGCAGCGGATCAAACGGCACATACCTACAAACCCCATGCAGTAACTCCCCGTGCCTGGCTTTGTTGGGTGGACGCACTGCAAACACCTGGCAGGGTCAGGCACTGTCAGTGTCCTGCACCCTATTCCCTTACAGCAGCACAAGGCAGTGCTGGAGGGACAGCAGTGCTTGAAAGTTGAGGGGTTTTTCTTGGTTTTAAGAAGGTAAGTTTAGTTTACTTAAGGATTCAGGGAAAGGTCTGGTGGATGTCCCACAGACCACAGGATTCAGAGGATATGATATGGTTTCAAGCGAGACTTGCTGCTCTGTGGAGCATCTTCCCTGTCTCCTGGTGCACACGAGGCGACTCTTCCAAGCCCATCTGTGATCAGCACCACGCTCTGCTTAAAGCCGCAGCCCACGTTTCGAGCAGGCTCGTTTCCATCCTATCACAGATGGCATAAGAACAGGGCAGGCCAGAAAAAAATCAGTTTGCATATTATGCTTCAGTTTTTATGGGTCAGATTACCATTCAAAGCCATCAAAATGGCAACCCATATGTGATGTGTCTGCCATTGGAACTGGAGTGACACAGCATCAGAATCTTAGCGGGGTTAGTTAGAAAGGGTTTGATTAACCATTAATTAACCTCTGATATTTAAAAGTAAAGACATTTTCCTTTCCAACAAAATTTTGACTTTGACAGATCAATAAAACAGCTTTAGTGAGTCAAAAAGGAAAAGACATTATCCCATCTTCGTCCCTGAACAAGTGAGCACGGCTCTCTTGGCAGAAGGGAGTTGAGCTCCTATGCCAAATACTCTTCCTCAGCGAGCCAGGTGCAGATGTTGGCTGTGTCATCTGTTCCAACTTCTTTGTTCTACAAGCCAGAAAATTGTTCCCACAGCTTTGGGGGAAAAACGGGGACATGAAGAGCTCTTTGCATGTTTTCATTGGTGGAAGAGTATCAACTGTTTTCAAGGCAGTGTCGTAGAAACGTGTCATTAACAACATGTAACTGCTAAGCAGCAGAACCGTGTCCTAAGTACACTGAAGGGAGCTGCAACAGGGACAAACCCATGGCATTGTTTCCAGCCTCCCGGCAGCAGCAGCTGACTCCCTGTTCTAGGAGCGTTGTCCCAGATGCTCCAGGAGCCATGTCTCTGCAGGGACAGGCTCTAAACCGGGCAGGGCTCTCCTCTGAGAGCCATACTGGGCAGTACCACTGTACTTCAAACCTCCAGCTACCTTGCCATGGCACCTGATACTCAAACAACTGCCACGCTGACAGCCAGGGCCACACCTGGGCCATTACCAGCGGCTGAGAGTCCCAATCCAGTTGTAGTCCTGACAGAGCTATGAAAACATTGTTTGCTTTGGTATCTTTGCTGGCAATTCACAATTTGGGCTGTTCCAGCAAGGCTGGAATGGACACAGGGTGATCCCGAGTACCAAAGGCTGTTCAGAAGTATTTCCTGCAAACATGTACAGTCAGATACCAATATTCTGCACCAACCTCATTTCTACCATTTCTTTGTAGTTCGGCATTTTCACCTTATTTTCCCTGTATGAGGCAAATAGGCTCCTAATGGTTCCCACAAAACAAACAAACATTCACTTACAGCATTCAGAGTGAAGGAACTTGAATTCTCCTCACAGATTAGGTCTGTCCAAGTCCAAGAGTAAGCAGAGACCTGCAGAGAAGAATCAATTTTCATTATGTTTCTCCTCCACTCACCACTCGACGTGCCACCAATAAAGAGGTGCTGAGCAGCTCACCCATAGCCCAGTCGATCTGTACAGCAGCTTTCCCTGCTGTTACTAGCCAGGAATGCACAGCCTTGACACGAACAGCTCACTGCTTTCTGTCAGCCACTCAGAAAAACATTAGTAAACACACACCACAAAAGGATACAAGTCGAGAGAGATTCCAAAGCACCTGGTGGAACTGAACCTCCAGTATTTCCTGCATTTGCCTCCTTTGAGGAGCTGCAGTTTCCAGCACTCAGAACTCTGCCCAACGTAATAATCACTTCTCTTCAACACATTTTAACTACATTGCTTCAGAGCTGCCCCTTGGTGTGGTGTCTGGAGGACTTTCCTTCGGGCCCTAACAGAAGAATTCAGGCTGCGGTTTCCCACCTGTCTAACTTTTCAGCAATCCACATGAGTTTACTCATTTACCCATTGGGTTTGGCCCTGACTAAAACTGCTTTTCACCCAGGAGACAACTAACTGTACACAAGAAACTCCTCTTTACCAAACACTTGACTGTATAGTGAGTAATGGAAATCAAATAATTCCTAAAGTCAACACTCATTTGTTTACCTAGAACTCATCCTAAGTTTCTTGAAGTCAAGAGAACTGATTGCTCTGACTATCCAAAGACACCTGGATCAGGTTTTATCCCAGACCCTCCCACAGAAATCTTCAAAAACTACTTGAGACAAAAGTCTTGGGAGATTACAACGACGGAGACTCCGAACTGATCTGTTTTGCCTCCCTTTGAAAGATGTAAGTCTTTGAAAAATCTAAGGCAAAACTCTGAACTGCATTCACAAACCCACAGATCAAAGATAACTTGTCACAGACAAAATTTCCCCCCAAGTATTAATAGTACCACAACTTGGCGGCACGTGACGGGTGACAACAGCCTGGGATGTTCAAGTCCTGGTATCTAATTTCAGCACTTCTCTGCCCTCTGAAGGCCACGTCACGGTGCACACAGGCAGACTTCCCAAAAACCAACACAATCACCTTCTCCTCAGGCTGATACTCAAATTGGCAGTTACTTCTGCAGCTCACTCAGGCACTTGGGCCCACAAAGCTTTCCAAATCTACTCCAAACCCACCCAGCTGAGCTCTGGGAACACAATAAAATAGTGTCAGTTGCTCTATTTCATCGGTCAGTGATAAACACTGCTTAAGGTCTAACTTGAATTTCCACTTTGGAAGTAGAAGAGTCTTTAAAAGTTAGTTTATGTCAACCTTGAGGATCCTCTCTGAGCCAGAAGTGTATGAGAAGCACTGATATAATGTGACTGACACTCCTACGTGGTTACTAGCTGGTCTAAGTTAGTTAAAGCCAATAATCTCCAGTGTGCTGTGCTATTTTTATCTCCTAAAAGCCCAGTGTCTTCTCTTGAGCCTCCAGTACAAAGCTGACCTGCATTCAGTCACCTCTGTGCACTTGGTGACAAGATTTCTGGCTATTTGGACATCCCCACCAAACAGCCTGGAACAGTGTCGGCATGGGACTGTGTATTTCAGAATATAACCTCTGAAAATAAATAATACATGTCGAGTTTGCCCTGGAACATGCAGGAGAAAACACAGGTTTGCTTTCCACTCAGACACACTTCCAAGCAAAACCTGGAGCCCACGTTCATACCTGCCTGTGATGGAACAACACTACTGATGCTCAGTTTCTCCTGCACCTTACCTGCTTGCCATATGGAATGCAAACATGCTCTATGTAAAGTCTTTCCACTTCAATAAAGTGACTGCTATGAATTTCCTACAGGCAAACAGGTACAAATCTGTGCTCCCAACACCCCCAGAGTTACCATCAGTTTGTGAGGTTTGCCTCAGGGGGCACACAGGGCACTGTCCCACGGGTTGCAGTGTGGGTTTACCCAGAGGTGAGTGCCCTCTCCTTGGGGCACACCCTGTCTGTATGCCACAGCTGCTTCCCACTGGGGGGGAGCAGCACTAGGAGCAGAACCAACCGCGCTCCCCACAGCACTGCCTGGTCAGCTTTACTGGAGAAACACCTCCATGACAACCCAACCAGACTTCTCCCTCCACTGTCTGCAACGAAAGAGTTAATATCCGTGACCCAAATATGGAGACCCATTTTAAACTTGCTGAAAATTGCTTTTTAATCCTAGCTCTCGAGGATTTCCTTTGAAACCATCTGCCATGCACACCGGGTACTCCTTCCCCGTATATATGCAGGATTACTATAATATGGATTCTTTTGTGTAACTTAATACATTGCAGCATATTAAAAAATTAGTCGAAATTTCCATTCTTTTCTGCTTTTGACTGCAGGCCACAGAATGACTGAGAAAGTCGAAACCACTGACAGTTCATGGCAAAGCCAACACCCACATTTACCTTCCTTGCTGCAGTATTTACCTTGCAGTTCTAATAGTCAGTCTAACTCTGGCTGGATTGAAGCAAATAGTTATGAGCCATTTAACTGATGTAACTTCTGCACATGCTCATTTTGCTGGCTAGGAATGGGCTGAAGCATGTGCTTCCCTAACCACAGCACCCCTGTAAGGTGGGAGACACAATTAACATCAGACTAATTAGAGATCAGAAAACACTTCTAAATATGATTTCAAATCTATCGCTTAGCTTTTTCTGTTTTCTTGCTATGAACCTTTATGCAATTGCATTTTTATAGCAGCAATAATGGTGAGAAGGAAAAAAGTCACACTCCTAAATAAACTGAATCTTAAGATTGGCACATGCAACATACATATTTTAGGAATCATCCAAACCTTCAAACAAAGAAAGTCTGTTGCTTCCTGTCAGAGTAATCACAGCCAGAGTGACTGAAATAGCAAAGATTCTCAAGCTGGATTTAGAATCAATTTATTGGATCAACCTATAAAGTGAAAAAAATCAAAATCCCAACACATTTATTGAACTCCGCAATTGGAAATACTTTTAAAATCGGTTATTTGCCTGCAAATATTCTGAGAACAGAAAATGAGGAAACTCATTTGCATAGTCTGAATCACATAAGGTGACACTGCCATTCCAGCAGCCAGAGAGGCCACGCCGTGACCTGCTTTGTTCCATGCAAACACAGCTGGGAGCAGTCAACCTGTGCGTGGGTGCAGAGCCCTCACCCACAGCCTCCAGCTCAGCCCCAGCCATTGCCCTCCCAGACACAGGGAGGATCCCACTCCCTGCGCTGCCTCCTCCCCGGGAAGGAGCAGGGTTAGTTAGATGTCACAGGACTGATCTACACATGCAGAGGTTGGAAGAATGTAGAGAGAGGAAAACCCAAGCAAATCATTTTGTTTCAGCAGTAACAGATGTTGAAGCCTCATCCTGCAGACATGTTACTTTAATACAATACTGCCCCTGAAGTGAGGGGGGAGGACAGAATCAATGCCCAATTACCCACTTATTTCAGGGTTTCCATTTTAATGAGCTTCCTGGATGATTTTGTCCTTTTAATTTTCCTCCTCTAATAATCCTATCAAATTAGTTTTGTCTAAAACATGATGAAAAGAAAATCAGCTGTCTAAAAACATCCTGAAACTGCTGGTAGCAGTTTGTAGAAATGACATGTTATGTGTCATTTACTTCTGTACAAATGCAGAGCAATTCCCAAGGTCCTGTGGCACTGCTGGGATTAGGCCTGAGTGACTGGGAGCAGCTCCATGTCCCCACACATCTGCTAATGGCAATGGATAGCAACAGACCGACAGTGCTATGGCATTTGCAGATAGATCAGTGCTGAAAACACAACCAAATGCAGAGTAAATAGATTAAAGCCACCTTTCTCTGGCTAAGGGGGGGATTAAGTGGAGCCTGACCTGCATTCCAGCTGGGGACTAACCTGCTTTCCTCCTAGGCTGTTTGCCACTCGCTCATCAACAGAGAGCACCAGTGTCTTCCCACCTTCCCCACCCTGCTCAGGGGCGGCACTGGGGCTGTTGCTGAGGCCACAGAGCCTGCAGAGCTCAGCTCCCCTAGCTCTGCCTCTTCACATGCAGCACAGGCACCACCTCACCCCAAACCCAAGGTGCACAGGTGCCAAGGCTTCCGGGCAAGGGCAGAGGAACAGTGTGTGAAGGACAGGAAAGCACTTCAGTGGTGGCACAGAGGCCTCTCTGGACAGGAACCCAAGCACTCCTGACCAGAAGCAATTCAGAGAGGCTGACAGAGGAGATGGATGTGAAGATCTGGATGCTGCACAGATCCTCTAGGATCTGCTGAGCAGCATAGCATCACACTGCAAAAACAAGGCTTAGAGCATGCTGGAACAAGAGCCATCTCCTCTCCACCACATACATTGGCATGGAATGCTGCAACAGTGGCTGCTGAATGGTGACTGTCACCTCAGACAGTCTCTCTGTACACTTGTCACTAGTGCCAGCTGCCACTGTGCCACCCCAGAGTCCATTCCCAGAGCGTTTACATCCCACTTGCCTTTGCAGTGCATTACACTGACTAGCATTAAGACCACAGGGCAAAAGAAACGTTACCAGCGGCCTCCAGGGTGCCTGGAAGTCCGAGTGATGCACACCGAGGACCCCCAGCCACTCACACCTGACAGCCACCAGGGCTTGATGCCGGTGTGGTACCTCTCGGGTCACTCCTTCAAGGGAGCATCCTCTGAATAACCCTGCCTAGCTGTGTAGCACAGCCCCTCACTAGAGCTGGGTGAAACCCAGGCACAGCTAACATCCCAGGGGAGCTTGGGCGGCCCCACATTTCTGTGCACCTCTGCAGCATTTCGGTAGCTGTCACGGAGGGGACGTGTCTCCCCACAAACAAAACCTGCACCAAAGAAGCCGAGGCAAACCCCCAACAGCCATCACTGTCTGCAGAGCAGCTCTTACAGCTGGCTGGTGCACCAGGACCGCAGCAATTAGTGATGCGGAACTAATTGATACAAACCTCCCGAGGGGAGTGTGGCTGCTGGTTATCTCCAGAGGAGAAATTTAGTCCAGAAGGATAAATTGGACAGACAGCTGAAAAGCTTTAGTTCTCCTAGTAGGAAAGGAATTGATCTGGTACAGAAAGCCCTTAAAGGGATATTATCAAGTCAAAAAAAAGGACTAGGAAAAACAGTAACAGTCTTAAAACAGCTGAGAGAACTCTGAAAACTTCGTGTTTAATACAGCTAATTTTTTCCACCTTCACACAAAAGATGAAAAACTGAAGATGTTAAAATTTTAACATTTCTCCTAGTTAAACTTATGCTCTGAATATAATTATGAAACTCTTTTATACCCCCTGCTCTAGTACTGTTTACCCCAGGAACAGCAGATCACAGAGAAGAACAGGCCACTCAACACAGGACATGGTTAAACAAGCAGCAAACAGTGAGGCAACTCCTGCAAAATACCTAAACGTACTGTCACGCACGGATTAAAATCATGCAGTGCTTTTTGCCTGGAGAGGAGGAAAAGGAAGTAGCCTGCTCCTCTCCCCACTCCAAACCCATCACTCAGGGATGCTGCTCGCACAAGGACAAGTGGCTTGTGGTGGTATTTTCAATCTCTGCCTTCTAGGGAAGATAACACACTGTGGAGCTATTTTAAGAACATCTCATTCACAAAGGTCTCCAATTCAGTCTTCAGAGACAGAGATGATTTTCTTGCTGCTTCAACATCTTTACTGGCGTGACATTTGCTTCAGAGGGAATTCATTTGCTGTTCCAACATCAGAATGGAATAAGAGCAGCTGCCAGGAGAGGGATAAAAGGAAACACTGGTGACAAAGAGCAGCAGGGTCATTTCTGGTGCAAAGAAATGTAGAACAGAGAGAACTGCAGAACTGTCACTTTCTCCAGAAAGCAGCAGGGGATAAAGACTTCCCCTCTGCCTCCTGCAACTGGTGTTAGCAGCACGGAGGGAAATGAGGCAGAATGCACTAAACAACCAGGCTGGAGTCTTTCATTGACTAATTATTACAAACCAACTGTAAACACCTGAACACTCCCATCAAAAGCCAAGCTCATGCTTAAGGGCTGCAGTGAGCAAGGAACTCACCAGCTCCTTCTGAACACTCAAAGAAAACCCTTCTGGCTAGAAAGCTCTGCGGAACGTGGGCTCAGCGCTCCGGAGGTGACAGACCTGGGATGGCTCCGAGCTGCAGTGCTAACCCTGACAGCTGTATCTGTGTGCGCAGCACACCGGGGCAAGGCTGCCAGCCACCACACCCCACCACAGAGACTGCACTGCAGGACCCTGGCTGACACCATCTGCCACTTACACCACTTGTCCCCTGCCCCGTCCCAGGCACATCCGTGCTGCTCTGCTGCAGGATGTTCCAGCCCATCACTCATCTCTCCAGAGCGGTGCCACCCTCCCGCACTGCTGCTTTAGGGACTCTCTTGGCCAAGGAGCCTCATGCCAGCTCTCCCGCTTGCTCTCACTGCTGGAGTTTTCCCCCATCAGCCTATCAAACCACCGCCCCGGGCAGGGCAGGGACTGGTCCCTCATTCCACATGACAGGCAGATCCTTGCCCTCATCCTGGGTGAAGGCATATTGCCATCCATGTAGATGTGAAGACACAAACCCTCATACATAACCAAAGCTAAACCAAAACATTCTCTCCTCTGCTCCTCGCTGGTTTTTATTCATGGAGTAATTTATTCTCCAGTTTCATAGAGAAAAGGCTTTAAAGACGAAAACTCTGGAAAAAATTCTTTGCAAAGCAAAGGTCTAACATCCACCAACAGGAATTTTAATCCTATGATATTTTGCGTTTCTGTTTATTCTGCTGCACATTAGGATCACAGTTTATTCAGAGCATGGTATTCATCTGACTAACCAAACCCCCTCAGCTCCACAGGCATCAGCACCCTGTTTATGACACCTTAAGGGCTTCAGCATTAGGATTTATGAATTAAGTCTTTCCAGGGCATTCCAGAACACCAAGGACTGCATCTGCAGACTGGTATATCAGGGTATGTGTGGGCTTGTCAAACACCCACATGGCAAATTATCAATAGTGCAGCTCAGAGCACCTCTTTGTGGATCAGAGACAGATCTGTGCATTTTATTATGCTTTGTTCCACTGAATGTCACTTTCTCTGCATTAAAGGACCACAAAAATGCATACACAACACACAATCAAAAGACTTATTCTAATATTCCAAGTCCTGCTTTTACAGCTAGTTCATGCAGGACAAGAAAATCCTCACAAAGTATGTCTGGAACTAGACCACATTTTATACTGTGGAGGATGACACGATCTCTTGTGCAGAATGTTAAGGTTAAAACCCTGCTGAGGAGCACTACGGAAACAGGCCTGGCTGGTTACAAACTGCCTTCCATCCCTCGCCTGCACAGAGCCCTGTCAAAGAGATTATGGCCCTGCAGAGCAAGTGGCACATCCAAGGGGGAAATAAACCTCTCGAGTCAGAAGAGACTGAACTTGCTGCAGTAGAATTTCAGAGATGGACAAGTCTGTGCCCTGTGCTCCTAATGCACCGTATTGACTTTTCCATGCAGCTGTAAATGAGTTCAGCCCAGCCAAACCTGGCTGTCCCAGCACCCACACCCAGCGCCGCTCCAGCACTCGGCTGTGAGGGAGATGGTAAGAGACAGATGCATGTCCCCATGAATAACTGCCTCCACCAGCAAGAGATTAGAATTGATCTGTCATGTCTCATCAGCAGCAGGCACCAGTGGCAGATCCCCATGCCTCGCTGGGGATGACAAACTGGCTGCCCTCAAACTGGGCTCTGGCAGCACCGCGAGCAGTGTCTCTACCTGCCCAGCTCCAGCTCCTCTGGGTGGGTTTTGCCAACTTGCTCATCAAGCAGCTCAGGCTCACTGAAGTACACACAGAACAAACAGCTCAGGCTCACTGAAGTACTCACAGGACACTCCTGTGAGCCAGCTCTGCAATGAGCCCCCCAGCAGCCTCGCTCCTCCTTGGGGCAGGAAATAACAGGGAAGCACTGACCTACACCAGCAAACTGTTAACTCACCCTGCTCTACCCGGCAGTGACTCGTAACTGGTAGATAACACGTCCAACTAACAGACCTGCACTGAGGAACCAGAGGGTCTGTTACAAGTTGAGCACTTTGTCTGCAAGTTACATGTTTCCTTAATACCCTTTCAGAAGTTTTTCCCCTCACACATACTTCCATATGGATCTTGTCCTCCCTCAACTTTCATGGCATGAAGTGCCTAAGAAGCAGCTGAACTGACAGTTCTGAAGCTTCACAGCACCACAGAGGCCATGGACACCAATTAGAAGTGTTTCTGAGCCCGTGGGGAGGGAGATAAACAGGTTGGGGTGGATCACTCGGCACTGGCTCCTGACAAAACTCCATATGGACATGGAGATAAGCACTCCCTTCCGCTGATCCCCCCAGCCCCTCACTTCCCTGAGGAGGGGGGCAAGGCAAAATGGACAATATGGCTGTGGCAGTTAGTCCAACCCAGATTAATAACGTGGGTCCCAGATTTTGCCAACACTCTCCATATGGAAGCTAGAAAGCAGTTTGGAGTAGTCTAGTTCAGGGCTGTGAGAAAAAGTGGCGCCTGTGCCAGGACTGCAACGCCGGGCACTTCTGCTCCCACTGCTGAGACACTCATTGACCCAGCTCGGTACCCAACAGAGCAACGTTTAGGGTGGCACTGTGTATTTGGGCTGGCACAGGGGCACTGAGACAGTCACCTGCAAACACACTCTGCACCCACGTTCCCACACAAGGATCATGAGACTATTGCTCCATTTCACTCCTGGGCAAGATTCTGCAGTAACAAAGAGAAAAGTTCATAACGAAAACGTGTGGCAGTTTTAGAAGCCTTCCAGCCCTGCCAGCACAGCCCTGTGCTGCGTCTGCTTCCCTCCCCGCCCTGGAGCCCCGGGGGAACCAGAGCCACGGGAAACGTGTTGGCG
>NW_008679101.1:0-1314 GCF_000695815.1 Acanthisitta chloris | reverse complement strand
CCTGCCACGACCTCTGACCGGGGGGGTCCGGGCACGGGACTGCGGGCAGAGCTGCTCTGCCCACGGGGCTTTAACTTATGGTTTCGGGAGATGCGGCGCGAGCTTCCCCGCCCGCCGCCTCGGCAATATTTTTTTTCCCGCTGATCACACACGGTGTTTACTCGCAGACAAGGTTTGTTTTCGGTCTCCGCTTAGGACGAAGGGAAAAAAAGATAATACCCAAACGAAACGGAGAAAAAAAAAAAAAAAGAGGAAAAAAAGAAGGAAAACCCACCGAAAATAATAATAATAATTATAATAGAAAATGTTAAAAAAAAAACAGAACGAAAAACCCGACAGAAAAGGAAAGACAGATGTGTGCCTATGAATAACCTTCCAGCGCCTTGGTTATATCAGCTGTATTTCAGGTGAATCTGTTTTACAATAGACTAGTTTTGCATTTTTAAAAACTTATATAGCGTTTTTAAATGTCTGAGGTGTTTTACTACAAACTGTACACAATATTTGTGACCTAATTTGTATCGAATTGAGCAGGCAAAAAACGTTTTCTCCCCTTCCCCACGCGCCGCCAATGTCACCCCAAAGGGGACGGGGCAGGGGCTGCCAAGGCCCCTCCGTGACCCCCCCGAGGAGATGGGGGAACCCCCCGAGGAGATGTGGGTCCCCTCCGAGGAGATGGAGCTCTCCCCCAGGAGATGGGGTCCCCCCCGAGGAGCCCCACACCGATGTCAACAACAGGCTGATTTGTTGCAGCTTTCCTCTTCCTTTGCAAGAACTTCCCACCACCGTCAAACGGTTGGGTTCTAACCCTGACCATTCCCTCTCTTCTCCCGAGGAAAAATATCTATTAGAATAATAATCATTATGTCTTAAGAGTTTGACCCGAAATTAAGCATCACAACCAACCCCGTGGCATTTGCCCGTGGTTTGGTTTGGGGTTTTTTTCTTTCCGAAGATGAGTTGGGCTTTTTGACCAGCGCCAGACTGAGAGGTCTGTAGTAAAACACCTTTATCCTTCTGCGCTTTGGCTTCGGAAATCGGTTTCTCTGTATTTTGTTTCGATAGCGAAGAGGAATGAGGTGTCTCCTGAAATTTCGGGGGAGGGGAAGGAGGGAGGGAAGGGGACACAAACCACCCGCATTTAGTTCACGCTGAGCTTCTTTCCGCGCGCCGCAGGGAGAGGCTCGGATTTGTGGAAAAGCTTTTTTTTTTTTTTTCCTAGGGAAAACGAAACACATACTCATCACCGGCAAAACGAACAGGGAGAAAACAACAAAACCAAAACAAACAAAAGGGGGGGGAAAAATGCTAACC
>NW_008679100.1:0-306 GCF_000695815.1 Acanthisitta chloris | reverse complement strand
CCCCCCTGCGTCCCAGCCGCCGAGGAGTATCTCTGGTGCAGCTGGATACGGGATGGAGACGCTGAGGGCGATGCCCACGGGGACTTTGGGTCAAGATAGGAGCTTTTTGGGGAGGTTTATTTTTGGGGGGCCAGGGAGACACACCCCCAGGATTTTCCACACGCTGTGACCGCTCTGGCTTTCCGTGTCCCTCTGTCCCTGGGTGGGTGGTCTCTGTCCCTTTGTGCTTTGCCTGTTCACAGGATCAGGGGTGGACACCTGGAGCTGCCCTCCCACCCACACCCCCACACCCGTCTCTTCCCGCTG
>NW_008679099.1:0-21662 GCF_000695815.1 Acanthisitta chloris | reverse complement strand
CTGCTGCCCTTGCCGGGGCTGGGGGCGCGGGAGGGTGGGCAGCAAGGGGCTCTGCTCTAATCAGAAGGAAATAAAGAGCTGCAGCGCTCGCAACGCATCCTTTCGCCTTAAAGCTTCCCCGTAGGGATTTTGACAGGTGACTCCGCAGGAACGTGGCCTGCCGGACCGAGGTGAGCGGGGAGACGCGGTCGGACCCTGCAGTTAAGAGCACTCCGGGAGGGTGTTTGCCTGTGGCTCGCCGCGGCTTGGCTGCGGCCACTGGCATCTTTAGCAAGGTTTGGGGTTTGCGTGTTTCGATTCTGTCACTGGTTCGCCATGAGTTTTAAGCAATCTGGTTGTAAAGCTCTAAGTTGCATAGAGGTCATATCCACGAGAAAATACGTTCTTCAGATAGATAGAAATGTTTGAGATACTCGGGAAGCTTTTGCTTGATAGTAGTTCCACGATCTAACATTGCTCAGAGCAGACTTTTCAAAGGCACATGTTCTTGCCCATAGGTGTATATGAAAACTCACTGACAAGGAGAAATGGGATTCGACTAGATTAGATTGTTAATGTAATGTCCCAGTTGCTTTCACAGAGAAGTGCTGAGGTGAAAATGTTATTTTTCAGTAGGTATGTAAACTGCCATCCTTTGACCTGGCTGCACTAAAACATGTTCTTAAAACTGGTCAAAAGAAATTGTGTTCATGTGGAGCTTTGAATTCTGTTTGGTTAGATTTTTTTGCTTTGTTTCTCCACCCTCCAAAAAGACTAAACAGAAAAAGAAAAGATTAATTCACACTGTTGGATTTGAGAGTCTTTTGGAAAAGTGCTTTTATCACATTAATGCAGAACTTGAAATGTTCATGTGACTTTTCTCCTTCCTTTGCTCTTAAACTGTTCCACACAGTGCAACTCCTATTAGCCTTACTTTATTTTGTTGGAAACTTTGGTTACCATTGGTATTTTTTGAGTAGCATCCAATGTAACTGCTAATGTTTGCTGTTACAAAGTTAAGTGTTCGCAAAACTTACGAAAATGTATTTTTTAGCTCCTGAAACAGAGCTCATTTCTGGTGGATCTGATAAACAACTTATTCTTTGGGAATGCAATGGTACAGGAGCATGGACTAGTCAGGTAAGCAGGAATAAGCTCTTTTCAAAGCTTCCTCTGCACTAGTGTCTCACATATCACCATCTGTTTTGTCTGTTTTTCTGATTCATACCTCTTCATTTTACTTTGACTATTGAACCTCATGTGTGTCTCCTTGGAATTGTTGGTGTTCTGTCATGCTGTGTTTTGCTATAAACGTCTCCTCTTTTCTGTGGTTCATCTTTTTCAAATCAGCATTTGTAAAGGAATTAACTAACCAGTCATCAGGTGGATTTGTGTATCCTATTTGTTCTTGACTCCTCAGCTTTCTGATCTCACGTAGCACTTTTCTTTAAACCACCTTAGACTCTACAAACTGTGAGATCCACTCTGAGCTGACTTTTCCTGTACCCTTCTTCCTCATGTCACTATACCCATTTCTAGTGATTTCCAGTCAGTCTGTGTAACAGTGTAGTGTTTGTGTATAGGTGATCTTACCAGGATGATATGCAAGTTGGGGTAGGTGTTTAACAAAACAAAAATAAAAAAATCTGTGCAACAATTGAGTTTTGTCAGAGAAACTGAGGAAAGTAAGGAGACATACTTGAATGCAGTAGGAATTTATTATTCATACTGTAAAATATGAGGCAAAAGATGGAGTATTGTGTAAAAGAGCCTTCAGAATAAGCTGAATTTTAGATGGAAAAAACCCTCTACCTAATTTTTAAAATTTTCCTTATTAGATACTGGTTTGTGAATGGCTGTGTAAAGTCACCCATTTCATCAGCTGTCTCAAGCTAGATTAGACTTGGCATTTCAAAATGCACAAGAATGCATAGTAGGGGGAAATGCAACTGGTTCTATGGGGGAATGTTCTCAGAAATAAGTTATTTCTGGTCCTGATCAGTTGTAACCATTTGTAACCATCAGTTGTAAACATCTATTTAAGATAACTTGCAGGCTTTATTACTTTTTTTCTGCTCATGTGGTGCAGAGCATTATGACAATATTTGGAAAAGGATGTGGCTGAATGCACCTATTTTAATGACAATTCTAGACTAGTGTAAATTCTTAAAAACAGACAAAGTTCTATGTTGGACCAATCAAAAATTCTTGAAGCCTACCAGGCTATATTTTGGAAAGAGATGTCAAGTGTGTTTATGATAAAATCTGTATAAATGCTGTGTGACTTCATGTTGCAGAATTAAAATCTCGTTTTGCTTGTTGTGTTTGTGAGGAACAGATTGCAAATTGAATCACCTGTAGTCTTTGGTGAAGAAAGTAGATTCTTACATCTAAATGTGAAGGTTTTGTTTTTCATGTCAATGTTTCAAAAGAGCAAAAAACTGTTTTGATTTGTGAGAACACACTCAACACTGCTGCTAGAGCTGCTGTAGCTTTATTCCGCTGTGTGCTCTACTGTCTCCTCCACTAAGGTTCTCTAAAGTTCGATGAGTTGCTCCTTGGTCTGAGGGACAAGAGAAGGAGAGAAAGGAAGGAAAACTGCTCTTCCTAACTTCTATACTGTTTCCAACTTTTCTCAAGGAATGGTGAGGTTTGTATAGTGTACACAAGAACATTTAATTCTGTTCAGCTTTGAGCAAAATCTTATCAAGTTATTATTCATTACTGCTGTATCCCTTCTCTGGGTTTCCTGGAATGCTATAGCTTAAGCATAGCTTGGCAGATGCTTTGCTGTTGCAGGTGTGCAACTCATTTTCAGTATTAAATTATTTTACTGGAATTTAAAACTTTGTGAATTTTTTTCCTGTGTTCAGGCTGTGAAAAGCATTCCTCTCAAAGGCCACACGGAAGCTGTTTGTGCTGTGGATGCTGTCTACCAGTCAGATGAACCTGGTTTAAACCTGCTAATAGCTTCTGCAGCTTCTGACTCTACTGTGAGAGTCTGGTCTCGGTGTGGTCCAGAAGGTAACATTGTTTTAACACTGGGGGAAACATTCTGGCTAAATAAAAATTATGAATGCTTACCCACTGAACTGGTTGACTAAATACTAACATCTTTAAATACAGCTACATTGATTTCTTTTCAAACTTTGGTACATTACAACACTATTGCTTTTTGAAAGCCTTGGGTCAGATGTGTTGGCTGAATTTACTTTGGTACTTTTTTTTTTTAATATGTATTCAGAATCTGATAACCTGGACCATAATTTTGCCCAGTAATGTGGTAGCAGACTATAGCTGTGTGTGTGAACTAAAATGACTTAATAAAATGATTAATGCTGACATTAGAAAGGTGAGGTTTAGCTAGTCGCTTGTTTGTTACTATTGACTGGAGTTCAGTCAAGTTTGGGATAACAGGATCTTGACCTTCTGGTGAACTAGGTCCTTGCATGGACACATGGAGGAAAAATCAGCTTTTTGAAATAATTAAGAAGTAATTAGGGTAGATGATCTATATTTAAAATATCATTTGCTAGTTGAGTTGTAGTGACTGCATCTCTTTCTTCTTTATCTGGTGCATTTGAGGATTTCACATTGCCTTGCCTATATGAGAGAGGGAGGTGGGAGTTGCCAGTCTTCTGTCCTGTGTGCTGGAAGGCATTTCTCATGCTCCCAAAGAAGCCCATGAAATCCTGTTGTTTTCATTTTGTCATGCTGTCCTGGGCTTCAGTGATGGAGGGGCCAATTCTTCTGCTGTAGAGAGGTTTTTCTGCTATCCCATTGTTTATTTTGATCGTGATTGTTTACCAGTTTAACCATTTCTAGTAACTCAGTGGAGTTTGTAGGTTTTTGTTCATCACTCTAGCTGCTCTTGTAGCAAATACATTCAATTTTTGCTTCCTGTGTAGTGAATGCTGTTGCCACAGGATATATTTTGCAATATTTATCACTTCTGATGTGCTACCACAGTGAAGCTGTGCAGATCTAATACTCAGTGGAGAATAGTGACTTATCTTCTAATTCAACTAGCTCTGCATGAATTTCTCTGGTCCCACAGAAGATAATGTTATTATTTAGGTTTCTGAAAAAATGCAGAAATTTTTGAGCTCCTTAAAATAAAAATGAATGGGAAATTTTAACTATAAAATGTAGTAGGAAATGACAGTGTAACTGTAATACTTAGAGTGAGTGAGATCAACACTGTCTGTTCCTGTTTTCCAGCTAAATGCATTGAAATTCTGCAGTTTGGAAATGGATTTGTTATGGATGTCTGCTTATCCTTCTTGCCTGGCAGCAATGGTAAGTACAGCTGCACATCTTGAATATCAATGCAGGAAACATAAAATCTAAGAAATCCCCCGAACAGATTTTCATTTGAGTGACTCCAGACCCTTGTGCCACAGTTTTTGTTTTCTGTGGACTCAGCCTAAGCCCATGTTTGTATCCAAAATTTTCACTGAACACTTCTTACTAATTAGAAAAACACTCTCTGATTACAAGGTCTTCAGAATGATGGAGTTGTTCAGTTGAACTCTTGAGACAGGGAGCTAAAAAAGAGCTAACAGTGCTGTAAGTGAATGGGTTAGGATGGTGGTGTTAGCTTCACCTCCTCCTTGTGGTGCTGCTGCATACGTTTGTTCTAGTTGTTTGAATTGAAGGGCAAGATCCAGAAAAAGAATCTGCAGGCCTGCATCAAAAATTGCAGATGAATGAGCAGTGTTTATCACCTGTTCAGTCTTTAAATGTGAAAAAGTGAGATGTTGAACAGTTTAACCTGACTGCTCAATATGGTTTGCATGACTTTCTATTAACATAAATGCTCAGTTTGTAGACTCTCACAGACACATTGTTTTGTTGCAAGTATGTAGAAGTTTGAGGGTTTTTTTACTGAATGTATCCTCAAGCCAAATACATGTGTTGAATTAAGTTTGTGTTTAAGTATCATTAGAGTCTTTTACCTGGATTGAGGCATGTCAGGCTCCCAAGAGAGAAAGTACTAAATTTTCTTACTGTGTCTAGAATTTTCCACTTTTTGCTGCATATGTTCCACGTTGATAAGCTGTTCTGATTATATGCCCCCAAGAGCAGTTATTCACGAGCTTATTTTATTCTTTGACTTGTGATAATTGTGGGAGATAGGAAAGCTCCATCAAGCTGTGTTGTCCCATTTGAGAATGTCAGTGTCTGTTTTCAGAATGTGTCTGCTTCCAAAAGCAGTGTCTGCACTGCTAGAGCTTTTAAGCCTCTATTTTTCCTGTAAACATACTAGCAGATGCTTGTTGGTATGAATTTAAAAGACACACCTTCAGTGTGAAATTTCGTTAGAAGTGAAGTGTTTGTGGTGCCAGTTTAATGAGTATAACATTCATATTGCAAAGCAATAGATTATTTCTTCATTTATGATACTGTGCATGTAAGAAATTATCACTGTAACACTCGAGTATTGCATCTGTATAATGTTGAAATCATGTTGTAGATAGGAGAAGTTACCATTCATTTTGGAAATGATTAAATTAAGTTTATGATATTAATTCTTAAAACTAAATTCTTCTGAAACCAAAATTGCATGCAGTGCTTGGAGCTTCTTTAAATGGTGGAATAACAAGCATTTGGTTTTGTTAGGAAAAGTTCCCAGTGTCCCTAAGACCCAGTGATTAAGCCTAAAGTTATGTTGAGAGCAGGACAGTCCTTTATGGCCCCTTCTCATCCCAGTTCAAATTATTATCCAAAGCAGCACAGTGCTCATAACCTGAAAAAGAGTACTTCGCTTTTCTGAAAACCTGAAATTATTTTCAAATGAGTAATTATTTGCATAGGTTTTGTATGGAATTAAAAATATAATTCCTAGATGTGTTTTTCTTTTAGTGAGTTCCAATATGAATGATCTGTGCTGCTAGAATTGTCAAGAAACAGTTTAGATTTTGAGCCATAAATGTATCATTACAGATTTCCACCAGAAATATTTCTAAATGGGCTTTTAATGTAGCCAAACCATGTTCAGTGTTTTCTCCCTAAACCTAACTTAGGAGTCCCTATAACTGAGCAGTATGTTAATTCTGAAATCTAAATAAAGTAGCTTAAAATACATTATTAAAAATATCACTGCTGATCATTTTGTCAGAAACATTAATCTGTGATGGCAATTTGGAATTTTAATGAGCCTCAGGGAAATACAATCTATGAAAACTTTAGGAGTTGCTTTGAAATCTTTACAAACTCCTCGTTGTCAGCTGTAATAAGATTTAAAGAAGCTTTTCTCTTGAGGACAATCTGCATTTCTTAAGTCAGGAATTAAATAGGGAATTGCTTTTCTGAAAATTGTGAACTGTTCTGAACTAGAAGCATTTACAGTAACCACTAATTTCACCAAGAAAAGAAATTTAAAGCTTGCGTAGAAAATTGATTCATGCTCAGTGGATGCTTTAACTTTCAAAAGATGTTCAGGTTCATGACGCCTAGTATTTTAACTGATTGTCCTTGAAAATAAATTATTAAAAACAGATAAATCTGAGCCATTTTTGTCAAGAAGTCAAATGGGGAAAACTGACAGACTGCTCATAAAAACCTGACCAGTTATTTGCTGCTGGAATGTAGCTTAAGCACTTTACTAGCAGCCTCTTAGTGAAGAAGTTTCTGGACGTTTGTTTCTGAGTCTTGAAGAAAAGCTTTGTGCTGTTTTGGTTGGTTGCTTTTTTGCCTTGCAGTGTCTGCAGAAACTCCATTTCTAAAGTCCTGGGAATAGGATTTGCTATTTTACAAATCTTGATCGGCTCTTTTATCATATACTGTGATTCTTCCCACCACCTTGATAATACTCATGACATATCTTGGCCTCTGACAGTAAAGAATTGTCTCCTCAGAACTGAATTGCAACAAATAAAAAAAGAGTGAACTTGAAAAAGCTTTACTGTTCCAAATTTTTCTTTCTATTCCCTTTGCAGGACTTTATCAGATCCAAGTTCTAATAGTCTTGAACATTTTTGGGAAAAACTGTATACTAGTCTCTTTTTGCCAGTTATATGTTGATAGAACTTTTTGAGTGAAACAGTTTGCATTTATCTGCTACAGCAACTGGATGATAATTGTCATTCCATTGAGTAAATATGGAATTGCAGTAACGTTCCATAAAATATATTTCTCAGGAAAGGGTGATATGTCTCCAAGAATGTGTATTGTATTGTATTTTGTGGAAGAAAACCTCACTCTTGCCCCATTTCTGTGGACCTAAAGACCAGGTCTTCTTTCAAAAGGGCTCATCACCTCCAGTCCAAAGCAAGTCTTTTTAGCCCTGTGTAAAGCCAAGGAGGAGATGGAGGTGACTCAGAGGCTGGAGAGAAGCAGCAAGTGATGGAGGTACAAGAATGTGGAATGTGCCTTAGAAGTGTGAGAGAACAGCAGATAACCAGGCACAGATTTGGGACAAGCAGAAAGATGAAATTAGCGTAGAACACAAACATATTATGAATATTCAAGTTGATTTCTGGTCTATGCATAGTAAAGATAAAATTAGGAATGGCATTTGGTGTTGTGGGTTTTTTTTGTAAAGGAAGTAGTTGATTTTAGTGAAATTCAGTATCTTGTTTTCTACCCAGACGTAAGAAATGCAAATGTCTGGCCCTGATAACTTATTTCTTCATAATTTTATAATGAGTCAATTTGCTGTTTTAGTCCATAGCAGTCCTACTTCATCCTTATGATCCATAAAGAGTAGAGTAAGGGTTAACTATTTTTTCCCTATCATCTTCTGTGGGAGAGATTAATTAATACACAGCTTAACTTCCCTTGTTTTACCCTTAGACTTAACTTTGTCTGGTTTAATTCAATTGACATGGGTTTTGATCACTTTTTAGGACAGCTGGTGGAAGTCAGCTACTACTCAAGACTTGAGTAGGTGTATAATAGTGTTCATTGCTTTCATATCTTTGGTGATCTGTCTTCATTTTTTTGGTCTGTCTTTTTATTTGCTGAGTAATAGTTCTGCTCACTGCATCTTACCTCAGTTGATTTAGGAACTTGAACTGCATTAGTTCTGAGTAATCAAAGCCAGGTTGGATGAGGCCTTGAGCAACCTAGCCTAGTGGGGAGGTGTCCCTGCCCATGGCAGGGAGTTGGGACTAGATGATGTGTAAGGTTCATTCCAACTGCTAAAATTCTAGATTCTAATTTTGATTTTGCTGCTTTCTTCTGTGATTAGAGCAAATGCCTGTTATTATCAATAAAATATAATGAAGTGAAAAACTCTTGATACTTGAACTTTCTACAGATATGTGAGCTTGTGGGAAACTCCTCTTTTTAGCATCTTAAATATTTGTAGATATTGTTTACACACCAGAATAATTTCTGAGGTTTTGTGTTCTTGAGACACTACTTTATTTCAAATTGTATTAGGCATCTAATATAGAAAATACAAAGAAGTGGTATCACACTTGCTTGGTTGTTAGTATTAATATATTTCCTAATACTATTTTATTTTTTATATTATATATATAGATATGTTTCATATCCTAGAATGTTAAACTTTGTAGCTTGAGTAATGAAGACTCCTTTTCTTTCCAGTACCAGTACTGGGTGGTGATGACTGCAAAATAAGTTTGTTTATACAGCAGAATGATCAGGTAATTACAGTTTTTGTCTCTTGTTCGGAACATTACTGATTTTTTTTCTGCTTTTTTTCATATTTGCTGCTGATTTTTAAGTTGTTCAGTAGGTACTATATGGCCCTAGATAGTTATCACATACAACCACCTCTTTTCAAGTAGTTCATCCATTTTTCTAGGTAAAGATGAAATGCATGTGTAGAATATTGAAGTTGAATTCAGTGTATGAAAGTGTTAGGGTTATTTTCCCCTGTGTGAAGATAGCCTATGTTTTTATTCCCACTGATACAAAATAGCTGTGACTGTCCTTCTTTATTGAGTATCCATGCACTGAGTGCTTCATATGGAAATGATGTTACTTTCAGTCTATGAATTCTTACAATAATACTGTTAAGATATACATCTCAGGAATTTTATGTTTATTGCTAAGCATGCCCTTTATGCTTGAATGCTTTTGGATGTCAAAAGTAGTCTGTTTAGGAGTATCTAACCCAAAACCATGCACATTTCTCATGTTTTGTTTGGAAGCTGGCAATCTTTAGTTTTTCATACGGACAGTTGTTCATTTGGAGCACTAGAAAGACATTATGTCCTCTCTTGCATCTGTTCAGAGGTTTTGTTAGATTCTAAAGTATGTGTTGAATGACTGTTTGCCAAAACAGAAGTCAATGTTATTTTCTCTCTCTCTCTCTCTCTCTCCTTTTAAAAAAACTCTCAAACACTGCCCCCAATGCACCACTGAAGCTACCATTTAGGAACTCCTATTCAAACTGGCATATGTAGGAACCACTTAGTCTTCTGGATTTGTTCAAACACGGTCCCTTTAGAGATTGAAGAATAGATAATATTATTTTTTTTTGAGAGATGAAAGCTACTATATAGATAATTTTGCCACTTTGTGCTGCCATATACAGCAATAAGATTTTTTGTGGCTGCTGTCAATAAAACGAGTATTTCATTCTAATGAAACGCAAAGGTCATTGTTATACTCTGAGAGAGGATGAGGCATCTTCAGTTAGCTAATTCAGGCTACCTTTTGGTAAACACATTAATATTACAGTTGAAATATATTTATTCCTTAAAAACTGCTTGATTTTTGGAATTGAGTGGGCAGGCTTCAAATCTTTTAAGACTCCCTACACATAGATCCCTTCCTGTGTTAAGCAGTAGAGAGAAAATAAACTTCTGATTTGTTGGAAGAGGGTATTGATTTATAAAAGTAACCAGGGAAAAATCTTTCAGAAACCATTATATGTCTTGTTGCTTGAGGTATAACATCTATGGATATGGCCCATGGAGGAGAAATAAGTAAACCAGAGGTTCAAAACAGAGCTCTAAACCAAAACATTTCTATGTGGAGCTTGGTTTCTCTGAGAAGGTGGTGCAATGCATGTTTTGACTAGGTTTCACCCAAATAATTTGACCTAATTGAAAAGTGGAATAGGAGACTCAAAGATAACTTAGACTCTTTCTGATGTGATGAGATTAACAGCTACACAGAGGAGGGTTATCACATCTAGCATTTGCTGGAGTAAAACTGAGAAGACTTATACCTCTGTAACCAAATTTGCCAACAATACCTAGTGGCCTGGTCCTGAAGGAGATATACCCAAATTGTGGGCAAAATTAGTTGTGCAGAGTGTGCTGAGCATGTCCACAGCCAACCTGGCTTTATTAGTTTTGCTGCCTACAGAACAGCTTTATTCTTTGGCTAAAAGAAAGGACACCAGATTGCTGCTAAGCAACAATGTTCAGAGATTAGTTAAGAGGCATGGGAAAGCCTGTGAAATAGGCAAGTCAGATCATGATGTTTTGTTAGATTTAACTGTTGGTGCTGTAACTTATGTATCTGGTGATGGCCAAGTGGAAAACTGAAATGGAGGAGGAGAAATATTAGACTATAGAAATAAAATATGTAAAAAAGAGAAGAATGACAGTTCAAAATACTGGTAAATGTAACCTAAAAAATAATATAAACTTTGAATTACTTAAAAATAATGACCATGTGTGTCTGCAAGAAGCTTCATATTGATTCAAGTTTAGAACAGAATGCATCTGAACAAACTGCATATGTGATACCAACAGACATAGACTTAAAAGGGCAAAACCAATACCAAAAACTCAAGCAGAAGGCATAACAGCAACACTGCTTGCTCAGTTTTTACTTTTATGGGGAGCAATATCTTGAAAACTTTGAGTGAATTATAGTATATTTCAAGTGGGAAGGGACCCATAAGGATAGAGTCGAACTCTATGCTCCTCACAGGACTTCCTAAAACTAAGTCGTATGAGTAAGAGTGTCATGTTCATCATGCTTCAAGACATCTTCCATCTGTACATGGTAATAGACCTTGTGTTCACCCTCTATTTTCAAGCCACTGTACTGACACTGTTCAGATAGGTGCAGAGTTGAGGATGATTGGATAGGTATGGGAAAGACAGCAGCATGAGTTTCTCATTTAAGGGAATGAACATATTTACAGAGGTTTGGGGACATCCCTCAGCAATGAGGCCCCATACACCACCTGGTGCTAGTATTACTGCTGAGGAGTGAATATGAGGTAATTAAATTCAGACACCTCTACCTTGTATCATGTGAACTGCCACCAAGTTCAATGGGACTATTCAATGGAAGCCTATAAAAATTAATAGACTTTGAGCTACTGGTTAAGAATGCACAAAAGAACTGCATGCTCGACTTAAAGCTAAGTAGTGCCTAAAAGCCTATTTGGGAAATGACTTAGAAAGCTGGGGTAGTATTAATAATCTCAAAGTAATTAGGTATACTCTTTAAAGAGAAAACAAATGGCTGCTTCTCTTAATGGTTCTCTTTGATGTGAGATGATGAGGGTAATTAAAAAAAACTCCACACTACAACACCTTGAAATTTTAAAAAAGGAAATTGATTAGATGTGTGTTTAGATGAATATTAAAGTCAAATTTCAGGAGATATGCACACTGTTTAACATAAAAGGAACCATAAAAGAGAAGAGTGTTAGCAACAGTTCAGTCTGAAACAGTCTTTTGGTTGGAAATAAACTTACTAACTAACCTTGGTGAATAGAAAATACAGAGTGTTATGTCAAAGATCATATCAATTAATAAATACATATGTGTGTTATCTGAAATAGGAATTGCTAAATTTTTTTAAATGTATGGCCGGAAACATGTAGTCTTTAGAAAAATCTTTAGGTTGTTGTTTGATCTTGCTCCCTGGGCTGTTCCTGCCTTTATTTACACATAACCTGTTGGGTGTTTAACATAAACATCTGTCTGGAATGCCACATCCACAAGTGCCAGTGAGAGTAGAAGTGACTAGCCAGATGAGGCTTAGATGGTTGTGAGAACACATTCTAAAGACCAAAACTTTGTGATTTGGAAGTTTCTGATCAACTGTAGTGGTCATGTATCTCATATATAGAGTGTTCTTTAATTTTAGGGACCTTTTACAAGGGCATGTAGTGATAGGACAAGGGGCAATGGCTTTAAACTAAAAGAGGGTAGGTTTAGAGTAGATATGAGGAAGAAATTACGATGAGGGTGGTCAGGCACTGGAACAAGTTGCTCAGCGAAGCAGGGGATGCCCCATCTGTGGAAGTGTTCAAGGCCAGGTTGGATGGGGCTCTGAGCAACCTGGTCTGGTGGGAAAGTGTCTCTGCCCATTGCAGAGGGGTTGGAACTAGATGGTCTTTAATATCCTCTCCATTCTAAATGGTTCTATGATTCTGTGACTTCTAATATGTAACAAGGAGAAATGGAGTACACTGTTTGACGGGAAGGTGATTTTTGGAGAATATCAGAAATACTGACCAAAGAGAGAGACACCTATTTGTGAGTATAGGTTTTTTTCCATACACACAGATTTTTCCTTTGGTTGAGTTACTGTGACTCGCCATCTTTTCTGAAACTGAAGACAGATTTAGAGAAAGAGCAGCAACACAATGTGAAAGGCTTTTTTCTTTTTTTTCTTTTTTTTTTCTTCCCAGATAGGAAGAGAGACCTCAGTTGCAAACTCATGCTGATAGCAGAGACTGTCACTTAATCTTATCTCTTAGTAGGGCTAGGCAAGGCATTTAGCAGAATATAATGCCAAAAATAATGTGATAGTTATTCATGCTAAACTATACTACATTTTAACTGTAATGACTATTGCAGATATTTTAAGTCAACTTGGGCTAAAAATATGTGATGGAAGTAGGGCTGTTTCTGGGCAAAGAAAAATAGAATTGGTTTCAATCCTAAGTAAGCAGTAAACACTTGTACCTTAATTGAATCAAAATAAAATGGTAATATTATATATGTTATGTATGAAAATATACTACTAATGAAACTTCTTAAAAGGGAATCCACACTGTGTTTGCATTCCTGTGTTCCTGAGCCTGTGTTCATGCAGTTACCCATCAGCAGATACAGTTCTTGATTTATAACTTCCTTAGAAAATTAGTCAATAAACTTAAGTAGCATAGGGAAGATTTCTGTCCCTGTAAATGATTAAAAATTTATTCTTGAAATAGTTTCAAAGTATTTACTCTTCTTTTTATAGTCGATGTATTCATTTTCCTTATCATCTGCAGTTGTCTCCACTTCACACAAATAATAGAAATTATTTGCCACATCAGACCTGCACTATGCTATTCTTTGTGTGCCACAAGAAGCCTGATAAAACTTTAAAAATTTCCATCTCTCCATAGAGAGACTGCAGCCTCTTGAAGGTGTACACCGTAAATTCACATTCTTTCCTGCTCATATATGTGAAATGCCACAATGTGATGTGTTTGCTCAATGGTGGCAACACCAAAAATGCTTATCTAGTATTTATCCATAAATTACTGTCCTTAGTAGCAGCTGATTTTTTTTCCAGTTTCAAATAATAGAAGCTGTAAATATGAAAGACTTGAAAAACCAAAGCTCATTGCTGATATGTGCATGGTAATCAAGTGCATTTCTGGGATGTAACAGGAATCTTTATTCAGTTTCAGAAAGCATTGATACTCTCTGGCCATGAAGATTGGATCAGAGGCGTTGAGTGGGCAGTCTGTGGTCAGTATGATAGATGAGTAATGGAATGCTGGTTTAATGACAGTACTACTGTTTTACCCCTCCAACACATAACTGATGTGCTGTAGCACCTAAGCTGTTGTAATTGGGATGTTTGTTTTACTGAGGTGGTGGTACTAAAATTAAAAATCAAGATGTGACTTTGTGTCTTGTTAAAGCACAAAGATATTTTTTTCCTTGCTTCAAGTATGTTTACCTGAGTAGTAACTAAATGCAAACAAATTGGAGTTTCAGCAACTTGTCCTTTTCAACATAGAAATGTCTGTATTTGGCTACTTTTTCAAAGTGGAGAGAGTAGGAGGGAATAGTAGATGTCTCTTTTCTTCTCCTGCTTCCACCCCTGCATTTTTCTTCTTAAGAATAGGAAGTTAAGAGGAGAACCTATTGAGACGTTAACTAATCAAATAGTTTTGCAATGGCATAAATAAAATAGATGGAATTAGAGGATGGTACAACCCTGAAGAAAGGAAAGGAGTTCTTCATGAGTATTGATGCTGACAATTTCAGGAGCAAAGGCCGTAGGTAGTAGGGAAGTATAGGTACAACATGTACAGTATTTACCATGTCTTCCATGTCTTAGAAGTCCATAGTCAGTTATGTTATAAACTAGTAGCAAGCTGGGAATGGGAAAGAGAGTTGATGTTGAAATAAAACAGCAGTACATGATACTGTGTACAATAAGAAAAATTAGGATAATGCTGTAGCGTGTGTTTGGAAAGATGGTAGGTTAGTCATGGCAGTGGTTGCAATGAAAAAGCAATGAAAAAATGGTTCTAATTTTTTCTTTTTTTAAACCAAATAGGTGAAGACCTTTTCTTAGCAAGCTGTGCTCAGGATTGTTTGATAAGAATTTGGAAAGTGTGTACAAAATCAAAGCAACTTCCAGAAACTGAAGATAATTCCTTAAGACTGAAAGAGAATATTTTTACTGTCAAAGGTAGGTAACAGCTCTAAAATTCTCTTGCACAACTTCTCACTTGTATATCTCTTCATGGTTTCAGGGGAGATAACAAAATGTTTATCATCTAATTTGGTTTGTTTCTTGTATAGAAAGACTGAGATGAATTTGACTGCATTATTTTTAGCAGATAGAAAAAGTGGAGTTACTGTTTCAAAGCCATGACTATGTTAAGGTAATGATGTGTTAGAAAAGATGGTAAAGTAGTGAAAGAGCTTAATATCAACAGGCATAGTTATGTGTATTCCAAATGCAATATGTAGCACATACATTAGTCTGTGGGAGGTAAGCTGTTATGCAGTTCTCCTCCACTTTGATAGTATACCTTTAATTTTCTTTGGAATTCAATGAATTAAGAGGTGCTACTATTACTTAAACCTTAGAAATATACTGGAGAGAACAGAAAAGTGTGTGTAGGCTTACTTTAGAATCATTTAACATACTGTTTGAGCACTGTAACAGCAGAGGCTCACATTGCTGACATTGGGGGGGTAAATTGTTAGGCAACCTCGGTAATATAATGAGGTCTGTATGATGGTTTGTGTAAAAAGTGTTCATGCTGCTTGCTGCAAATCCTGATTCATTATTTGAAGTATCTTAATGCTTGTATTTACAGTCATTTGGAGATGTAAATATGCTTAAGATTATGGGTAGGGCCAGTGTCAGAGCATTTGTTTGAAAATTGCTGGAGAGTTCTCCAGGAATTCTGTGATACCACTCTAAGGCTATAAACTGACCTCTTGGCATCAGTCTGGTGCTCAGGGCTTGTGGCAAAGTAGGTTTTCAAGGAGCTGTTCAGTGTCAATAAGCTATTGAGATACTTGGTTGATGTTGAAAGTAGTTGCTTATTTTAACTGAAATATCAGCAGTGATATGGTCTTGGCTTTTAGAAAGAAATGTACTTCTCTTTGATTTGTGGTAGATACTGATACATCATACGCAGTTACTCTGGAGTCGGTGTTGGCTGGTCATGAAAACTGGGTGTATGCAGTTCACTGGCAACCTTCCATTTCCAAAGGTAAAAAAACATCAAACACTTAGCAGCTTTGTTAGTGTTGTGTACACAGAGGACAGTAACTTTGTATTGTGTTTGCATGTTCACTTGTCTCTGTAGACTGTGAAAACCTTTAAATTCTGCAAATAATGGTTTATTAGTAAACAGATGTTGCCTTGTACTAGTGTTTTCTTTAAAGAGTTGTCGTGGTTTAACCCCAGCTAGCAACCAAGAATCACACTCAGACACTCCTCCACTAACAGGATGGGGGATAGAATCAGAAGGGTAAAAGCTAGAAAAACTCATGGGTTCAGATAAAGACAATTTAATAGAGAAAGCAAAAGCCACACACACACAAGCAAAGCAAAACAAGGAATTAATTCACTGCTTCCCACAGACAGGAGATGTTCAGCCATCTCCAGGAGAGCAGGGCCCCATCACGCGTAACAGTTTCTTGGGAAGACAAACGCCATCACTCCAGATGTCCTCCCTTCCTCCTTCTTCCTCCCACCTTATATACTGAGCATGGTGTCATGTGGTATGGAATATCCCTTTGGTCAGTTTGGGTCACCTGTCCCAGCTGTGTCTCCTCCCAGTCTCCCATGCCCCCCCAACTTCCTTGCCAGCGTGGCAGTATGGAAAGCAGCAAAGGCCTTGACTCTGTGTAAGCTCTGCTCAGCAGTAACAAAAACATCTCTGCATTAGCAACTCTGTGTTCTGCACAAATCCTAAACATAGCCCCATGCTAGCCACTGTGAAGAAAGTTAACTGTACTTCAGCCCAAACCAGCACAAGAGTGAAATAAAATAACTGAGCTGTGATGACTTTATTGTAATTGATTTATTGTTTATGGCATACAAATTAATTTGATTAATCAGCGGGAATTAGTGGCTCTAATAGTTTAACTTGATACATGTATTTAGAAGGTATGCATTACCTCAGGAGCCCTCCTTTCTTGGAGTAGAAAGGAACAAATAGCGACGTTCAGAAGATTAATTTCAGTCTTCCGTGCATTAAGATAATGGGATTCCTGGAGTATCAGTTTTCTCTAGCATGTAGCTTAAAGGCATTAATACAGACTCTCACTGAAAAAGTGTTATTTAAAATTTAATTTTGCATTTGCTCTAGTCTTTATCTTGCTTTTGAAAATCCTGAAGTTCTGGCAGCCTTGTTTGCAGTACTGATTCGCTGTTATATGCCTACTGTAAAAGGGAAGGAGATGCTTGATTTGGCATGTTTGCACAATCAGAATGCCCTTGTGTATTTGTATTGGCAAAGGTGCCTTTTTTCTGATGTATTTCAGAGTTACTGATGCAGGTGACATCAGTGATACCAGGACATCCTTACAGCGTATATGCAATACTTGAACAGCAGAATGCCATTAGAATGTTAAAATGTTAAATTGTGTTGTTTTGGTTTGGTTTTTTTGTTGTTTTTTTTTTTTTTTTTTAATTAGACACCAGTATAAGATTTTGCCTGTTAAAGCAAGGTTTGGGCACAATGTAGGCCTGTCAGTCTTGCACTGCAGTCTGAAAAATGTCTTGTTAGACCATGAAGTTTTCCAGGTGTCCTACATCATGCTTCTGCATGTATGCAGCTGCTTGTGTCCTGTGGCCTGCCCAATCTTGGGTTCCCCAAAACAGATTTTCAGTAGAGGCAGACTGATCTGAGAGACATTCTCAGTGCAGAAGGTGGAAGGTCTGGTGCTGACACAAGGTATCTCTTCACGAGATGCCCACCGATATCTTTTCTCAAGGAAAGTTCCTCAGTGGTTCTACAGGTTTTGCAACTGGTTGATGAGCCAGTTCCCTCTTTCCTGTTCTGACTGGCATTTTTCTGGAGTGTTTCTCTGCATTTTTTGGATCTGTCCTGACTACTATATGCATTACAAGGTGTTAGAATCTACTGAACTCTGTAGTGAATCTAACAATTTTGAAAAAAAACCCCAGTAAATACTGAGATATTATCTTGTTTTGAATTGTAAATGTCTTGGTAAAAACTTGCTTAAGGAATGGAACTGAGATCTCCTGTGCATTCTCTCTGTGAAACCCTATCTTTTCCTCCAAATTATGTTTAATTCAATATCAGTTTGGAGTGAGTGAAGAGTGGAATATGGTTGTTCTCATGTATATGTTTTACATTTTCTTTGGGCAATTATGGCTGGAAAATACAATCCCTCCTAATGAATGCCTGGCAAGAATGTAGAGCCTTTAAGTCTGGCAGTTCAGTGCTGCATTGCACGTCCCTTATGCTGAACAATTTTCTCAGTGTGTTTGAATTTCAGTATGACCAAATTATTTTAGAGAGTATTCTCCTAGGCTGTAGGGTAATCATTTTCCTTGTGCTGTAGATGGCAGCATGCAACAGCCAATGAGGATATTATCTGCATCAATGGACAAAACTATGATCATCTGGGAACCCGATAAAGAATCTGGAGTTTGGCTAGAACAGGCAAGTGTTCGACTTTCTCGCAATATGTACTGTATTCAAGTTGTGTTTTCAGCATTATGTGTGTATTGTAGGAAACAAAAACTCTATAATAAATTCTGACAGAGAAAGGCAAAAGTGTTTTCCTGCAAAAATAGTCATTCTGATACTGTATTGCAAGTTAAACTATATTTTAAAAAAAGTGATGCAACCAGATTTTTATTGCTTATTTGTTTTCTTATTACTATATTGGGGAGTTTCTAAGGGGTGTTTGTGCTCAACTGTCATTCACAGTGTAGTAAGACAGGTGCTGCACAGTAGGACATGCTGTGTATTCCTGGAAGAGGAGGAAGAAACCCTCCTGAACTATTTGTAGTTAATCCTGGTGGGAATGTAACCCAAGTAGTTACTGCAGAGTAGCAGACACGCAACTCACAAACTTGGTTTTATTCTCACAGTAACCTGTTCATGGATGTTGTCATTAGGTTTTTCTTCCATTAGAGCTGAATACTCATCTATCACTGTAGTATTTTGAAAACTGTTCTAATATGGATCATCATAAATAAACAAGTAGTACAACCAGATTTCTCTAGTCCTTACACTGATGTCTTTGTTTTCAGTTGATCTGGGTTTCCAGATTGCAGTAGTTGAGCTGCAATGGTTTGTCTTGGGTTGTGCCAGCTATTGTTTATGATCTTTCCTGTCATAAAGACAGTTCTAATCCTCTCTTGAGTGAAAAAGTGAGAATTACAGTAGTGTATTTAATTTGACTCTATTCCATTGAAAAGTTCTGGTGCCTTTGTACTTGAAGTAGAAATTAGTTCATAATAGGCCGATCAAACAGAGATGCCATTTGATGTCCCTAATTGTAAAGCTTCTAAAAATCCATTATGAAGTAAAGCTTGTTGCAAGTTAATTTTTTCATTTTATATTCTCTTTGCATTGGTTTGACCACAAACATGCATTTTGCAGTTCAGATCAGACATGCAAACTGCAACAATCCGTTTTACATCAAGAGAGGGAAATCTGAGCTGGAAGCCTGAAGGGAGGAAGGGCACAAGGGGAACACCCCAATTTCTCTCTGTCATTTTGATATGATGAACAGGAAGTCTTCACAAATTCATCCCCCTGCTCAGAGGTGAGACTACAATTCTGCCTCTACCATGGCATATCAAAGTCACTTCAATATAAGTAGTATTTTTTTAAAATATGTTAATAAAATGGGTCTACTAGTCCTGTGCCATTTGAAATGAAGTATCGGTTCATTTCATTGTGATTTTAAGCAACTGTATAAGAATGGGGGAATTGAAAGCTTGAAAGGAATTGTGGTCTCATCTCTTGAATAAAACTTTAAAATATTACCAAAGTTATATTTTCATGTAATTCAAAAAGTGGAAGAGCACTAGAGCAACCATAATGCATGTGTGCATACATGCCTACATACATGCAAAGTTGTAAGGGAAGAACAACACAGATGCCAAAATATGCCACAGTAGGAATGTGGTTCAAATTGATGGGGTTCATGGAGAAACAGGGAAGTGAAAATATGTTAGAGAATCTTGGAAATTAAGGAGAAAAAGAAAAATTGGGAACCATTGTTTCTGTGGGCCATTTTTCCATTTTGTGCAAGGCAACAGATGACAAGGAACTGTTTCATCCAACAGGCTGAACTGAAACATGGAACAATTGGGTTCTCATCTCATCTAATACAGTGTTTTGTTTTCCTCGGGGCATCCTATCCTGAAATATCTCTGAAGGGAGGCTTCATTAAAGTGGCACACAACTTTAATTCCCATGATATTGCAGTGCTTAACTTCACAATTAAAATGTTCTTTAAGTGTATTTTTGTGTGTAATGTGAACTCTTGTCTATAGGTAAATTTTCATCTCATGAAATATGAATGGATTTTATATGAATGGAAGGCTGTTTTCATGGATATTTCACTTCTGATCATTAATGCAGGTGCGGGTAGGTGAAGTGGGTGGCAACACCCTTGGATTTTTTGACGGCCAGTTTAGTCCAGATGGTTCAATGATCGTTGCTCATGCTTTTCATGGGGCACTACACCTTTGGAAACAGGCTACAGTTAATAAGGTATGTTGGGTTTTTTTTGTTAGTAGTATTACTTAAAAGACTTGGGCTTTTATGTCGCTTGAGGTAAGTTTCTGTTATTAATAGAAAAGTGTAACAGTACAATTTAAAATTTATGATTGAAATAGTCCTTCTCTGAATATAATACTCTGTAGGAGTCTCACTCCTGCACATTAGGGAGTTGAAATCTCCCATGCACTAAAACCTGTTTCTTATGTGAGGATTATGAAGTTGGTGGAATAGACTGAACTCTTTTGTGGTTGTGCTTTGTTCACAACTGAACCTATAACACAGGTTTCCTTAGCTGGAGCAATAAATCAGTATGTGTGTCTCTTTAGCCACTCTGAGTTCTAATTGCTGTTTCAAATGTCTTTTTCTTGCTTTCTTAGTAAGTATGTCAGTACTTTTGGTTAGAATACAGCAATTGGTCAAATGAAAACTCTTTCCTTCTTTGCATGCCTTTTTTAATAGAAAGAATGGACTCCAGAAGTTGTGATTTCAGGACATTTTAACAGTGTTGAGGATGTAAAGTGGGATCCAGAAGGAGAATTTATCATCAGTGTTGGCTCTGATCAAACTACTAGACTCTTTGCTCCATGGAAAAGAAAAGAAGCAACAGAGGTAATGATCTGCAAAGATTTCGTGAGCTTGGGTAAGAGGGCTTTTCTGTCCTGAGTTCGGAACAAATAACTTTGAACATAACTCAGACCTTGAATTTTTCCAAGCAATCATCTGTTCAAAACTGCTTGGTTTGGTTGCTCAGTATGTGCTGTTTCCACTTCAAAAATATTAGTGTCAGTTCTTTCAGTCACATAGTATGTGCCTGTTGCTTAATCCTGAGTTGACCTCCATATTACCTTCAGTGAGTGTTCTCCCAGGGTCTTAGAAAACAGACTCTGCAGTAATTCAGAAGTAGGAATACATGGCTGAATCTAATAACCATCTATTGCCCTTGTTGAACAATTGGCTAAGCACTGCCAATAGAGAAACTCATAGAGAAATTCAACTTTGGTTGTGTTTTTTTACACAAGCTTAATCTAAACTAAGTTCTCACTGTTTTTTTTTACACTAATTGGTTTATGATTCTGTTTTACTGGAATGATTATATGAACTACATGAGTGCAGTTGATACTGTTATGGTTTAACCCCAGTCAGCAACTAAGGACCACACAGCTGCTTGCTGACTGCTCCTGCACTGGGATGCAGGAAACCCTGTCAAATAATGCAAAAACTCCTGTTTCTTGTTTCTCATTCTTTTTCTTCCTCTACAAATACAAATTTTTTTGGCAGAACAGTGCTAACGTTCCATTCAGGAAGCTGGCAGAAACTAGACTGGCTGTAGACGTGTAAAGCCCTGTGCAACCTTGGTGGATGAGGGGAAGGCTGTGGATATAGTCTACCTGGACTTCAGCAAAGCCTTTGACACCATCTCCCATAGCACACTCCTGAAAAAGCTGCAGCCCATGGCTTGGACAGGGACACTCTCTGCTGGGTTAAGAACTGGCTGGATGGCCCAGAGAGTGGTGCCACCTCCAGTTGGTGGCCGGTCACTAGTGGT
>NW_008679098.1:0-1377 GCF_000695815.1 Acanthisitta chloris | reverse complement strand
GTCAAGGAGCTCTACGCCAAAATCGCGGAGGTCTTCGGCATCTCTCCCACCGAGGTGAGGGGATGTGTGCCTCGGGGGGCACTGGTTCTCCTGTGGGTCCCCAGCTGGGCGCAAGTGTAGTCCCCAAAATGTTCTGGAAAAAGGTGGTGTAGCCTCAGGGGTGTAGGAGCTCCTCTGGGGAAGGGTTAGGGGGGGGCTCTGTGCCCCAGTTTCCCCCTGCATACAGGCAGGGATGTGATGCTGTCTGTTCCTGGCTCATTCCAGCTGCATGGAGCAACAGGAAGGTGCACAGGGATGGGGCAGTGCAGAGCCGTGGGCTGCAGCAGCTCCTCCAGGGATGGACTGGGGGAGGGGGCTCTGTGCCTCAGTTTCCCCCTGCATACAGGAGTCAGGGCTTGGGGCAGTGCAGAGCCGTGGGCTGCAGCAGCTCCTCCAGGGATGGACTGGGGGAGGGGGCTCTGTGCCTCAGTTTCCCCCTGCATACAGGCAGGGAGTCAGGGCTGTCTGTTCCTGGCTCGTTCCAGCTGCATGGAGCAACAGGAAGGTGCACAGGGATGGATGTGGCAGTGTGGGGTTTCTAGGCAGTGTGGGGGTCCCTTCATTGCTCTAGCTGTGCCCATACCTGACCAGATTCCCCCATGGCTGTTCCCTGCCCTGACACCCTCACCCTGCTGGGGCATCCCCAGCCCCTGCTGATGGGTTTCCCTGGTGCAGATCCTCTTCTGCACGCTCAACACGCACAAAGTGGACATGCAGAAGCTGCTGGGGGGACAGATCGGACTCGAGGACTTCATCTTCGCCCACGTCCGTGGTGAGACCAAGGAGGTGGAGGTGACCAAGACAGAGGATGCACTTGGCCTCACCATCACAGACAATGGGGCTGGCTATGCCTTCATCAAGGTGAACCCCCTGGGGGCTGTGCCAGGGCTGTGTCCCTGTGGGTGACATCCCCTGCTGCACCCCCTCCCTGGGACCAGGCTCCTCCCTGGCTGGTCCACCAGGGTTCACCCTCACCCTGGGGCTCTCCCCTGCCATGGGGAGGTTGGGAGGACCTTCCCTGCTTGATTTGGCTACTAAAGACCCAGAATTGATGATCCTTGTGGATCCCTTCCAGCTCTGAATATTCTGTGATTCTCTGAAGGCCGTGGGAGCACGGAGGTGTTTGTGTGTGGGGTGGGCTGGGGGCCGCATCTGACTGTCCCATTGCCCCACCCTGTCCCTGTGTGTCCCTGTCCCCCTCTGTGGGCCCCAGAGGATCAAGGAGGGGAGCATCATCAACCGGCTGCAGACAGTGTGTGTGGGGGACAGCATCGAGGCCATCAACGACCACAGCATCGTGGGCTGTCGGCACTACGAGGTGGCACGGATGCTGCGGGA
>NW_008679097.1:65307-65522 GCF_000695815.1 Acanthisitta chloris | reverse complement strand
TTTTCCATGACGTCCTTCGATGAAATATTGCAGCACAGGAATTTACAGCCTTCTTCAGCGCAGGATTTTTTTTCCTTTGGAGTTTTCTGGCAGGACGCAGACCCTGCAATACAAATCGGTTCCAGCGATAATAAGCTCCGAGCGCTACCACTTAGACACAATCGCTTCCCACAGAGATCTTCCAAATATCTCCGGGTATTTATATCCCGTCCCAG
>NW_008679097.1:64019-65272 GCF_000695815.1 Acanthisitta chloris | reverse complement strand
GGGATGCTTTTGGACTGACTGGGATTCAGAGCCGAGGACCTGGGTACCGAGAGGAACAGCAGGGCTGAGCAGGAGCAGAGCTGGGACCCTACGGGTGATGCTCCTGCACAAGTTCGCCCTTAAGGGCAGCCCGAAACGTAAATTCAGGTGTAAATCCAGGTGTACATCCAGATGTAAATCCCGGCTGGCATTGCTGAGACATCCATGCATCCTTAGACGAGTTTTCTTCCCTGGGGGCGCCGCACGGGGGATGCTCCCAAAGCAAACAGAACTCTTGGGAAGGGATACCCTTTCTCTCAGTTCCTTGGCAGAGCAGTGTGTCATTCAAACAAAATGACTAGCCACTTCCAGCTTTTCTAGCCCCAAATTCCAGCGAGTTAACGGCAAAATGGGGACAGTGGTGCCGGAGAAACGTTTCGATCCGTTGAGTTTTGGGGGTCGGGAATCACCTCCAGCCCTCGACGCGGCCCAAAGGGAAAAGCCGGGCCGGGCCGAGCCGAGCTAGGGTGTCCCCACCAAACGAGGAAGGCGAGAGGCTTCCCTGGGGCTCAGCCTTGTGGAACTTATTTTTTTCGTTGTTTTATTCTCAATTCTCACTCAACCCCCCGTCGAACTCGCATCAATGTGCTAGCGGAGGGGGAGATTTTTAGCGTCGGGCAGGTGAGTGCCACCCGTTTCGGAGTGTCACACAAAATCCGCCTGCACGGAGAGGTGGGAGTAGTTAAAACGAAATATCCCACATCAAGGAGGAGCGGGTTGTTTTCTTCCACGGTTACTAAAAGCCGCGGGGACCGTGTATTGTCGGGCTTAATATTAGCCAAGCTGGCGCTTCGTCTGCTCCTAAGTATCGTGGAGAGACGTGGAAAACACACCCGTCGGGGTCTGGAAAGGATCCAGCCTCCCCGTGCCAGCGAACAGCACCCTGGGTGCGGGGGGTACCCTGGGGCGAGGGGTGCGGGCAGTGGGCACCCTAAGAAGAAAACCCCGGGGTGGATTCGGGGGATCCAAGCGGTATCTGTGACGGCGCAGAATCCGCGGGGTGCGCGCCCGGGTGGGCTCCTCAAAGGGAGAAAGGACCTTGTACATCACCGTCTCAACCCGGGGCCACCGAGGCAGGAGTATCACCTGACCCCGGGGGTAGAGGGGGTGACAACACCAGAGCGACCCCCAGGGCAGGTGTCCCTGGGGTCACTAGCATCAGTGTCACCACCTTGTCACCTGCCGAGCGGAGAGACGGGGCTGCGGAGGCACAG